>NW_022995747.1:3169673-3436185 GCF_900245975.1 Drosophila guanche | reverse complement strand
TGACAGTTGCACTGTCTTCCGCAATAAATGCTACTTCATCAAGGCGAACTGTGTTCGAAAGCCAGGTGCGCAAATCAGTTGATTACCAAGAATCATTCTATAAATAATTGTGATTCCCACAGCCCTGATCGAGAGCACTAAAGAAGAGTGTCAGAAATTCTGCCCCCAGATCTGTCCATTGTTGTATCGTCCCACATCAGGAAATTACAAGGGTCAGACTCGAGAGTTCAGCAACGATTGCGTGAAAAATGCTCACATATGTCGCACTGGAGAGAGTAAGTGTGCTTTAGAATAGCGTTAAGTAAATTGTTTTTAACAAATATTTCCATTTCGTTGCAGCTTTTTTGTAAAGCAATTAAAAAGGTTTGAACATGTAAATGACTTGTTTGTTTAAATAAAGCATTTTATCGGCAAAATCTTTGCAAACAGGCCATTGCATAACTTTTATCTTTATCTTTTCATAAATGTACATATGTACATATGTACATATGTACGTACAAACAGTTTATCTACAGTTGAACAAACGAGGCTTTTGTGAACATATCACAAAACATCTTATTGATATTTGATATGTTTCCATATACTTAGCTGTGTGCTTTTCTATATACCAAAAAAAAAGGCAAAAATTGCGAGCACCTGCTCACTTTTTGCACAATACTCTGTTTGATATTTGCCATATTTGGCTCAATTTGTGAATTATAATGATCAATGTGATTATAAGTGATCAGGCAATCGCCGATCTTTTTGCAACATTTTTTCAAACAACCTATTCCCAGAAAAGCTACCCAGGTCATATGTATCCATATAGTTTACCAAGGTCGAATGGCATTTTCTGTCCTTTGTTTAATGAAGGCTCCTTACTTCATGAACTTTAATTAGTTAAGCCGGTATTTTCACCGGGCCCTGACGGAGTTCCCGGATGTGTACTCAGGTACTGTGCCGAGTCTCTGTGCGGACCTGTGCTTAAACTATTCACTCTATCTATCCATTATTCTAGCTTTCCCCCCATCTGGAAGTAATCCTTTATAATTCCTCTCCATAAAAAGGTAGCAAGTCTGACGCTAAAAACTATAGAGGTATATCTAAGTTATCCCCTATTCCTAAAATGTTCGAGAAACTTGTAACTCCGCACTTGCAGCATCTCTGCAAATCACTTATATCTCCAGCACAGCACGGATTTATACGGCGACGATCAACAACCACTAATCTTTTAGAGTTCACCTCCTTTGTAATTAAAGGCTTCCAAGGTAACTTGCAGACGGATATTATTTACACTGACTTCAGTAAGGCATTCGATTCTGTAAACCATTCTCTTCTTGCACAAAAGCTCGACCTTCTAGGGTTTCCGCCCAATCTGTTGAGATGGATTTCTAGCTACCTGTGTTCTAGGTCTCAAAGGGTCCTTTTCAAAAACTCCTTATCTTTACCTGTTATGGTTACTTCTGGAGTACCACAGGGTAGCCATTTAAGCCCCTTACTTTTCACACTTTTTATTAAAGACCTGCCTTCTGTATTAACAAATTCTCGAGTACTTATGTATGCGGATGATGTTAAGCTCTGTATCCAGTATAAGGACATTTCATTTCACTCTCGCTTGCAATCTGATCTCAATAGCTTTCAGTCATGGTGCTGTGCAAATATGTTACAACTTAATGCCTCGAAGTGCAATGTTATGACCTTTTATCGCTCCAGCCCCTTCCTGTCTCCTTACACCCTCTGCGGTAGTTCTCTTGAGAGAATTACATTGGTTGATGTTCTAGGTGTTAAACTAGACCCCAAGTTAAAGTTTTCTGAACACATTTCTACCATGGTAAATAAAGCCATGGGTGTGCTTGGGTTTATAAAGAGGTGGTCAAAGGAATTTGAGGACCCCTATATAACGAAGACTCTCTATATCTCGCTTGTTCGTCCGATTTTAGAATACGGCTCATGTGTATGGTGCCCTCAGTACAACATACATCAGGACCGTATTGAATCAGTACAGAAAAACTTTTTATTATTTGCCCTACGGGGCCTCAACTGGGATGCAACTGTGAGACTGCCATCCTACCGTAGTAGACTTCTTTTAATAAATCTTCCATCCTTAGTTAGTCGTAGAAAAATGCTTGGTGTAATTTGTATGCACAACTTGATCAAGGGGGATGTGGACAGCCCTGACTTGCTGAGCCGCATAAACTTTACGATTCCCATTAGACCCACTAGAAACTTTATTCCTTTGTTCCTTCCACTATGTAGATCGAATTATGCCTCACACGAACCCTTTAGGGTTTTATGCTCGGATTATAATTCCCTCTACCACATTATATCCTCAACTAACTCCCTTCCTCTTCTTAAATCTCTTATACTAGCCTACCTCTCCCGTAGTTAGTTTCATTTTAGTTTTGTCTTGTTTCTGATTTTGGTAATTTTTGCTTGCTTAGCTATAGTAGCTCTAGTCTAGTTATGTTTAGCTCTAATTTTCCTCGAATATTAGCCTAACATCTATCTTTCCTGCATGCTCGCGACCGGTTCGGTTAATCGCGCCGCGCGTCATGCGGCAGCGCCCCTCGGTCGGTTGGGCGGGAGGAGGGCTGCGTTCTGTTGGGTTCCGCGCGTAACAGGCTTTGGCTTGGTGTCGCATGGGCCACTTGATGGTGCAGTCATTGCATATCAACGTCCAGAAGATAATTTTCGCAGATAACATTTAATTGAATATTCATCAGAGAGACAATAAAGGCTTTGTTTTAAGTATTTTGTTAACATTTCATAGGAAATAATATGGGTATATATTTCATTTAGAATGTAAACACGTTGCCTATCAAAGATCTTCGCAATAATTAAAAAAAAAACGATAAATAAATCCCCGAGCTCAGAACTAATAAGCAGTTAGTATCATAAGGTTACTATTATTAACCCGCAAACTGCCAAGCAGTTTATTTTTTTGCATTTAAGCTAAGAACTTAGAATTTATAAAAATTTCTTAAACTATAATAAACTATAATTGGCAATTTTTTTTACGCAACAAATGTTGAAAGTAAATTGCATTATTCTGCATTCTAAAAACTAAAAAATATATAAATTGGTATATTTAATCAATGATAAGGTACAAAGTTTCTTTTCTGGCTGCTGTCCGTCTGGGCCCTTTGCTGGGAGGATCATCAGCTGATACGCATACCCATGCAGCGGCAGGCATCGTTCATGGCCACACGACGACAGCATCGAGCAGGAAAAACCTCGCTCTACGCCAAGTACAATCTGGCCAGCAGGGCCACAGCGATGGTGCAGCGCAGCAGCGGAGCCAGTGAGCCGCTGGACAATCGCCAGAATCTGGAGTATGCTGGTCCCATTAGCATCGGCACACCCCGACAGCCCTTCAATATGCTATTCGACACAGGATCCGCCAATCTGTGGGTGCCCAGTGCAGAGTGTTCGGCGAGGAATGTGGCCTGCCAGCACCACGCCTCTGCCTCGAGCAGCCATGTGGCTGATGGTCGCCGCTTTGCCATTGCCTACAGCACAGGCCACCTGTCTGGCATGCTGGCCCAGGACACGGTCGCTGTTGGCCGTCTGGTGGTGCAGAATCAAACGTTTGGCATGGCCATCCATGAGTCTGGTTCCACCTTTTTGGACACCAACTTTGCGGGCATTGTGGGCTTGGCCTTTCGTTCGCTTGCCGAGCAGCAGGCCACTCCGCTCTTTCAGAATATGTGCGATCAGGGCTTGGTGGAGAAGTGCGTCTTCTCCTTCTACCTGAAGCGAAATGGCAGCGCCCGGCAGGGTGGCGAGCTGCTCTTCGGTGGCATCGATGCCAAGAGGTTCACGGCGCCACTCACCTACGTGCCCCTCACCCATGCCGACTACTGGCAGTTTCAGATGCAGAGCGTGGAAGTCGATGGCAAGACCATCAGCCAGGGGCGTCAGGCAGTGGCGGATACTGGCACCTCGCTGCTGGTGGCACCGCCCCGAGAGTATCTGATCATCAACAGCCTCCTCGGGGGTCTGCCCACGGCCAGTGGCGAGTACTTGCTCCGCTGCTCGGAGATTGATCGCCTGCCGGAGATTGTCTTCGTGATAGGGGGCCAGCGCTTTGGGCTGCTGCCCAGGGACTACGTGATGCAGGTGGCCAACGATGATGGCTCCTCGGTGTGCCTGTCAGCGTTCACATTGATGGACACGGAATTCTGGATTTTGGGCGATGTCTTCATTGGGCGCTATTACACGGCCTTCGATGTGGCCCAGCGGCGGATTGGCTTTGCTCCTGCCGCTTAAATAAAACGTTTTGTGGTTTGTGTTTCTATTTCCTACAAAACCTTGGACCCAAAATGAACCAGAGAGAGAGATAGGCAGAGAGAGTTCCAAAGTTAGTTAATGGGTACAACGAGAAACCAGTTTGCGGCTAAAACAGCTGACAAAGTCACGTTCAGGTTCGACGAGCCCATTGAATATATTAGCCACAAGTTACTCACTGACTTTTGCTCTGGGGTATATTTGCATCATTCAAAGCGAATTATAAATATATTATTTGTCTAAGAATTCCCTAAAACTCGAGACAACACTCGGTCATATATTATATTATTTAATATGAATATTTATTATTACTGAGCATCTCCGTCGTCGAGCACTCTCCATTGCTCTGCTATCAGATGAAATACATGTACATAGAAACCAAACCACACCGAGGAAAATTCCCCCGCACGTGTCGAATATTGACACTAATGAATACATACTTCGATAGCCCTGGTCGGGGCCCCCAGCTAGAGCTATATAAACTCATCAAACGAGCACACACCTGGCAGTAGTTTCTGATCAATATACTAAAAATGAAGTCATTTCTCTCGCTTTGTGTGATTCTCGCTGTGGCGCTGAGCCAAGTCGAAGCCGATTGTACCGGAGCCTGTCCGGACACGGAAGAAGTTGTCTGGGCTCTGGGTCCTAATTGTCAAGTCTTTCGGAATAAGTGCTACTTTGACAAGGCGAATTGCAAGCGCGAGCCACGTAAGCAAATCAGTTCATGTCTTAGATAGGTTCTATAAACATAGACTTCCTACANACCACACCGAGGAAAATTCCCCCGCACGTGTCGAATATTGACACTAATGAATACATACTTCGATAGCCCTGGTCGGGGCCCCCAGCTAGAGCTATATAAACTCATCAAACGAGCACACACCTGGCAGTAGTTTCTGATCAATATACTAAAAATGAAGTCATTTCTCTCGCTTTGTGTGATTCTCGCTGTGGCGCTGAGCCAAGTCGAAGCCGATTGTACCGGAGCCTGTCCGGACACGGAAGAAGTTGTCTGGGCTCTGGGTCCTAATTGTCAAGTCTTTCGGAATAAGTGCTACTTTGACAAGGCGAATTGCAAGCGCGAGCCACGTAAGCAAATCAGTTCATGTCTTAGATAGGTTCTATAAACATAGACTTCCTACAGCGCTGACCATCACCACCAAGGAAAAGTGCCAGACAAATTGCATAGAAAATTGTCCAGCGGTCTATCGGCCCGTTTATGTATTTCAAAATGGAGAGATGCGAACCTTTGGCAATGCTTGCGAAAAGAATGCTCACACATGTCTCACGGGCGAAAGTAAGTTTACTCCAGGAAAATTTCAAGAATGCCCATTAAAATATTTATTATGTATTTATTTACAGCTTTTCTGGAATAACAATAACAAATACCTGAAGAAACTTCACTCGTGTTTGGAAATAAATTTAAAGAGTCTCTAAATATTGTTTTTCATTTTGGGCATAAGTTCTAGACCTTGGTCAACATAAAAGCATGGAAAATTAACACTTTGTTTTATGATTTATCACAATATATATTCCTGGGTATTTCGTAGGCGACCATTCTTCTTTGACGACACCAAAACCCGATCCGCAGAGAACAGTGGCAGTAGAGCAGAAAAAGTCCCCGAATCTGGCACGTCTGTATTGACTTTTAGAAACATTTCTATAGACCTAGCTAGAGCGTCAGTATATAAGCTCATCATCCGTTTGGGCTGGCGTTAGTTCTTCCGCACATTCAGCTGTCAGCAGCTCGCAAGATGAAATCCTACTTTTTGGTCCCTCTTTTCCTGGTGCTGGCTCTAGGCCAAGTGAGCGCCAATTGTACCGGCGACTGTCCGGACGAGGAGGAGGTTGTCTGGGCTCTGAGCCCGAGTGGTGACAGTTGCACTGTCTTCCGCAATAAATGCTACTTCATCAAGGCGAACTGTGTTCGAAAGCCAGGTGCGCAAATCAGTTGATTACCAAGAATCATTCTATAAATAATTGTGATTCCCACAGCCCTGATCGAGAGCACTAAAGAAGAGTGTCAGAAATTCTGCCCCCAGATCTGTCCATTGTTGTATCGTCCCACATCAGGAAATTACAAGGGTCAGACTCGAGAGTTCAGCAACGATTGCGTGAAAAATGCTCACATATGTCGCACTGGAGAGAGTAAGTGTGCTTTAGAATAGCGTTAAGTAAATTGTTTTTAACAAATATTTCCATTTCGTTGCAGCTTTTTTGTAAAGCAATTAAAAAGGTTTGAACATGTAAATGACTTGTTTGTTTAAATAAAGCATTTTATCGGCAAAATCTTTGCAAACAGGCCATTGCATAACTTTTATCTTTATCTTTTCATAAATGTACATATGTACATATGTACGTACAAACAGTTTATCTACAGTTGAACAAACGAGGCTTTTGTGAACATATCACAAAACATCTTATTGATATTTGATATGTTTCCATATACTTAGCTGTGTGCTTTTCTATATACCAAAAAAAAAAGGCAAAAATTGCGAGCACCTGCTCACTTTTTGCACAATACTCTGTTTGATATTTGCCATATTTGGCTCAATTTGTGAATTATAATTTTCGCAGATAACATTTAATTGAATATTCATCAGAGAGACAATAAAGGCTTTGTTTTAAGTATTTTGTTAACATTTCATAGGAAATAATATGGGTATATATTTCATTTAGAATGTAAACACGTTGCCTATCAAAGATCTTCGCAATAATTAAAAAAAAAACGATAAATAAATCCCCGAGCTCAGAACTAATAAGCAGTTAGAATCATCAGGTTACTATTATTAACCCGCACACTGCCAAGCAGTTTATTTTTTTGCATTTAAGCTAAGAACTTAGAATTTATAAAAATTTCTTAAACTATAAACTATAAAGAATCAGGCAATTAATTGGGAATTTTTTTTACGCAACAAATGTTGAAAGTAAATTGCATTATTCTGCATTCTAAAAATTAAAAAAAATATAAATTGGTATATTTGATCAATGATAAGGTAAAAGGTTATGTCTAAATCACGAAAATTTAATGATTTTTAACTATTAATAATATGGAATTATTGCCACCTGATTTCCCTTTCTTTCTCATTTATTTCATTAAGTCAAAGAGCCAATGCATTGGGTCACTAAAGCCCTAGTCAACCAATAGACGGTTAAGCTAGCAAATCATGGGCTAAAATTGTATAAATATTGACGGCAGCTGAATACACTGATCAGTCACTGGACATGCAAACATCAAAAGAGATGCACGGAACCATAATGCTGATATTGGCGCTGGGCAGCCTGCTCTCCCTTATGGGATTCATTCGGGCAGAGGAGGCGCCACTTTTCGACTGCAGTGTGAAGTTCAAGTGCTCGGCGGAAAAGGACTTTGTGTGGGCCACAGCCGACGAGCGCTGCTTTGTCTTTCACAATAAATGTCTGATGAGGGTGGAGCAGTGTGCTCGTACTGTCAGTGGAAAAACGGAGCTGATCGAAACGGATAGGGAAACCTGCAAGCCGAACTGCAACAAAATCTGCCTGGACTTGTACGATCCGGTGTGTGCGCAGATCTTCCAGGAGGAGTACATCACATTTAGCAACGAGTGTGAGATGCGCAACTCACTTTGCGAGAATGAGAGACGTGAGTAGACAAATTACTAGAATTATTATGTTCTTTTAATAACAAACATTATTCCAACTAGCTTACTCTTACTATGCCACGGGGGAATGTGTCGAGAGTCCAGTGGGATAGTTAATCACAATAATAATGTGTATATGTGTTGTAGGCAAATTAAAGCATTCTGACTACAGAATACCGGTTTTAAGTCGCTGGCTTTTAGCACGTGTTACCGAGTTCAGCTAACTCAGTGTGACCTGCTGGATAGGGCAGAGGACAAAGCTCTTGGAGCTCGAGAAGGAACAACTGGATCAATGGGGCAACTCCGGCTGAATCATTCTCTTTTTTTTGCTTATGATTTATGTGTTCCGTTCATTTGGGTATTTTTTAGATTTTTAGCTTGGGTTAAGATGCTTTGCAGTGCTTATCTTTTAATTAATTCTGAAAATGTTTTGGTAATTGTCACTAAGTTTTGACTTCGCACGGGGAAGAGCTGTGGCTATAAAAGTGGCAACTGCCAACGAAAACAGCATCATTTGAATTTTAAGCAACAATTGGGGATCTTCAAGAACCAAATAAAATCTTTAAAAGCGAACTGCAACAAAATGGCTAGTTTAATTGTACTTCTGAGTTCCCTGTGTGTACTGGCGCAAGGATCGCATCTGTCGCATGTCGGTCACGGATCCTATCCCGATGTTCATGGACTTGGAACTGTTTCGGTGGGACGTGAATATCTTCCGGTGGAACACGGATCTATCCCAGTTGAACATGGATCTTCCCATCACTATGGTGTTGCAACTCCACATGGACACCATCTGCCTCTTGCAGGCCAGGAATATTCCCAGCAACACGGTCATTTAGCTGCACATGGCACAGTACCGGCTTCTATTGGCGCTTCTCATCATGTGCTGGGATCAGAATCATATCATCAGGTGGCTTCTCATCATCATCAACATCATGGGGGACTGGCTTCAATTGTGGCTGGAACTGGACATGGCCATGTGCATCGTAATCGTAATTGCCATGCCATCCACTGCCCCAATTCGATCAGTCACACCTATGCCTCCGATGGACATTACTGCTACAAACTGAACAACTCCTGCGACCTCTCCATTGCCAACTGCAAGCGTCGCAACGAACTGAAATCACGTAAGACGTAAACTATATTTATAATCCCTGTTGTATATCCAATGAATTTCTTTCTTTGCAGTCCTTAGGCCCATTACTCATGGTGAATGTCATCATCTGCCAAGAAGTCAAATCCCATACTAAGCCACTCCTTTGCCCGATGAACAATCCTCTGACCAAACTAGTTTTTTGAGGAAGCTGCTTGATATTTTCTGTTACTCTATTTGTTAAAAATAAATGCAATTTTTAAAGAACTTTTAAGTCTAATTTTAAGCACCGAAGTGCTGAGTTACCTTCCATTTAGGTTTTTCTTTCCAAATTAACCGATTAATCGTGATGATTGAAGCTCTGTCTGAAAATTGAACACAGATCTAATGTAATAAGTTCACTTTTACCAATTTGTTGTACATTTGAACTTGCTTTTATATTTATTTGTAATTTGAATGCAGCTACGTTGGTCTTATCTGTTAATAACAATTTGGTGTGACATATTTAAATAAAATTGTGTGTAGCATTTTAATCAAACTCGTTTATATTTATTTTTGTTGTGACCGTTAAGGCACAGTTAAGCGCAGTTACCTTAAGCTTTATTTAATGTGCTATAAAATATTATAATAATGAGCCTGATAACATTTTTTGTACAGCAGAAAATATTTAAAATTCTTTTCGAACCACCAGCTACTATTTTTCGTAAGAAGATTACGGCTTCAGGAAGCGATACTTTGAAATTATTAAAAGCTATATACACTCAGCTCTGCAATTTGTCTATCTAATGGTAATTCTTAGATAAGAAACAAACCAATTAATAATATTTTTGAACTATCTGATACGGGTATCCATTGTATGGCGGCTGCTCATAAAATATGTTTTGATTTGACATTCTGATTTTTAAATCTACTATTTAGCTGTGAGTGAATACCGTGCTAAAATTTTCTGAGGCTGTTGGCAGGTATCAAGATGTTGACGATCAAAGAATGACAAGTTTCAAAAATTAAGATTGCCATTTTTAGAGAGTTAAAAGTGCAAAGAACTTCTGAGTGTGAAAAACTGGATCAATATGAAATCTCAAGTGCATTTGCATGTAACTACATTACACAGCAATTATATTATACTTCCAGACTTGTAATTTTAAAATCTTTTTACCTTTAATTATAACAAAAATAAATTAAATTTTAAGTTTAGGCTCTGGAATTAAGCATAAAAGCTCTCCACTTTGGCGGAGGGAGCATCAGTTGTCTCTTGAGCATCCCATAGCCCTTTTATAACTCAATCAGTTTCTCAATTTCAATATGGCATTCCTTATTATGAGTATGCTCAGTATCCTGGTTGTCTTGGCCCAAGGATCGCAACTTCCTACTGTTGGACATGTATCAATCGTTGGATCTCCTCATACTTCAGGCTTCGTTTCATCTGGCTCTGGTGGTATCCCTGCTGCTTCTCAAGGCCGCTTTCAGCCTGTCAGTGGATCGTCTGTACCCCAGCCTCATCGTCCTGTGACTGGCCATGGATCAGTTGTTTTAGTTCCTGCTGGTGCAACTCGTCATGTGTCTGGATCTCGCCATCAAAGTGCTCTTCCCGTTGCTGCTCCACGCACACAGGCATCTGGAACATACCAAAGGATTGCTGCAGCTCCTGCCATCAGTTATCGCCCTCGTCAGACTCTGGGCTCAGTTTTACCTGTTCATCAGCCTCAGGGTGCATATGGAAATGTTCATCAGAATCGCAATCACCAACAGAAACCCTACTAAGACTACCTTCCACCCATTGAACCGAATTGCTGGCCAAACTTATTAAATTTATCTATATTTATTCTTACTAATGTACAAAATATTCGTTTAATAAACTAATTGCAACTGAAACCCAATTTCAATAGAAAGTTTTAAAGATTTGAAAGATGTTTGCGGAAGATCTAAATGTGAAAGTGGTTCCCAAGTGTATAATTGGAAAGGTATTTTAGAATATTTTTCTTAAAGCGAACACCTTGTCGAAATGTTTTTACCTTGGAATTTTATTGCTGGAAACTTTGGTGATGTTGTGTCAATTATTTGTTTTATTTATTAATTAAAGACCCGGAAATATTGTTAGTACATAAAAAAATGCGTATTCAGTCCATTAGAGAAATCCTTTGTCAGAAGTCGATGGTTTTTAATTTGATCCTAAAAAAAATATAATTCCATGAGCGTTTAGACTTAACATTTTTTGATATAATGTAAATAATTTCGTTCATTTAAGTTAAATTATCGTAGCGTAAAATTCTATTTAAGACAAATAAATACATATGTTCATATGTACTTAGACGAAACACTTAATTTTATAGCTTTTTTATGCTCCACCAGCAGGAAAGGGGAGCACAGATGGTTACTATATTGTTGTCTAGGCTGTGGCTGGGAATTCACAAGTTTGGTGGTTTCTTGTGGAAAAGTTGTACATTACATTTCATTGACCTGTTTTTAACTGAATAACAATCTGTGTCTGCCTTATCAAAGCTGGTAGAATGAATCAGTTCGTTAACGTTTGAACTCTGCGACTTGGTGTCATATAAATATTTTCGAGTTTAAGACACTCAGATTGTCATGCTGGAGAGTTGAAAGTGCAACTTGAGTGTAAAATACTGGATTGATGGGAAAATTCCACTTACAGTTCATTCACATTCCAGAGATTATCTTGTAAATAATTAGCTTGCTGTTTTTAATTTCTGTTTTTTTAGTTTCTGGAGTAAAGTATAAAACTGCCCACCTTCGGCAGAGTTAGCATCAGTTGTGTCTTCAACATCCTATCCTTCAATACATCTCAAAAGTATCCTTAATAAATATGGCTTTCCGAATTGTTGCTGTGCTCTGTGTCCTGGCCGTCTTTGCCCAGGCGTCGCAACTTTCTTCTGCTGGACAAGGAGCAACCGTGGGATCTCGTACCTTAGGCGTCGTTCCATCAGGGCCTGGTCCTGTCTCTGCCGGTTCTCCAGGACGCTATCGCCCTGTCATTGGATCGGCTGTAGCTCAGCCTAAGCGTCCTGTGGCAGCCCCGGGATCAGTTGTCTCCGCTCCTGCTGGCGCCACTCGTCGTGTGTCTGGATCTCGCCATCAAAGCGCTCTTCCTGTGGCTGCTTCTCGCCCACAGGCTACTGGATCTTACCCACGGGCTGCTGCTGCTCCAGCCATCGGTTCTCGCCCTCGCCAGACTGTGGGCCCAGTTTCACCCATTCGTCAGCCTCAGGTTGCATATGGAAATCAGAAACCAAAACCCTACTAACCCGACTGCCGGCAACCCATTGAAACAAACTATCAAGCGAACTATGTCTAAGCTTCTTAAATATTAATTGCAAATAAAATAAAATCGTATTTACATGAGATCCACTTTATCAGAAAGCTACAAAGTAGGCAATACCTTTAGGTTAACAAAAACCATCAAAACCATCGCTACTTATACAAGTAATTAAAAGTGCCACAAGAAGTCAGCAGCTTATGTGTGCTGATAGGTAATTGGTAAGACACATTTTGAAAGTTAATTAAAGCAAGTCAAAATAACGAGCCACGGCAGTGTAGATAGCATGTCAATAAATTTAACTTGCATGCATTACATGTCTTGCCAGAGATTAACCGCTCCACACTTTTTTGGCCAGGCTCTGTATAATATTTTGGCAATGTATAATACATGAAGTGCTGGCCAGCGCAGAAGCCTCTTTTCATACAATTATGGCATATCTATCATTACAAGCTGCTATTGGCTTAATTGGCATATAGAAGACTTCATTAAGGCTTCCATTTGCCATTTCCAGAAAACAAGATACACTCATTATTTGGGTGGAAGGGAAATTGAACATTTCCACATACTTACTCGTAGGCTCGAAGTAATAAGAAATGAATGCGATATGGAGTCCACGGTAACCTTGCCATATACGGCTCAGGGTCAGTTTATTATCCGAAACAATGAAAGCAAATTAGGCTTACGATTGTCTAAGAAATTGCAAATCTAATTGTTTTGATAGGCGAGCAATAACCAAAACCAAAATCTGAATCAAAAATGATATGTCATGCTGGCCAGAGTTTGAGTAAATTACGTAAATTGGCCAGGGATTGCCAATTTGAAAGTTCCCCCTTTCTTATGTATAAATTCCAAACAAGCTGCAGACTGATCTTAGGTTACTGGGGCACTAGTTAGCTTTTTATCTAATCATATATGAAGCATGTTGTTGACTCTCTTATGCAGACCTGAAACCAAGGAACAATCTCTGGAAGCCATCTTAATCTGAAGTGAATTACTTTCAGCCAGTCAACACTTACCTCGAACAGTTAATTGGGAGCCTACTCGAGGTACAATTGCACTCGTGACTCATACGCAATGTTGTCGCCAGCTGTGAGATCAGAGTGTGAACAATTTTTTGATTATTTATTTGTATTTTGTATTTGTTGGGCTGACATGCAAGCTTTAGGGGTTTCGGGTTTCCAGTTTCTTGTTTTAATTTTAATTACAATTTTCGTATACAATTAGCTAACAAATCAATAAAAAATAAGACAAAAACCAAGCGACAGAAATAAAACAAATAAGAAAAACATTGAGCGAGTGCGAGTTTATCAGCAATTGCTCAATCGCTTCGATCAAATAACAAATAAGTTTGTGCCGAATATTGACATTTCGTAAGCATTTGAAAAGTGAACGCAGCAGCAGCAGCCGCGGCAGCAAGACCAACCGAAACACACACACAAAAAGAGAAGAAAAAAAACCTAAATGCAGTGCGTTGGTAAAAATCTTGAACATGTTAAGAATGCTGGCAAGGTTGTCTGCCGGAGCAGCAGCTGCTGCTATGGCACTGCTGGAGCTGCTGGCGTGGGTCTTAGTCTCGATCCTCAAACGCCGTCTCAATCCAAGAGTCTAACTTAATTAAATTGGGTTTTATGTGCCGGACTGGATCGGCCGTTTGGGGCCTGCTGGTGCGCTTGGCCCAGACGACCGTGGCGAGGTGAGGCTAATCAAATGGCCAAATTGTAGGCGCGTTACCATTCAATCCGTTGGTCGACGAGTAATGAGTTTTTATTTTGTCGGCTACACGACTCCATGCAGGCTGTATTATGATGTACATGGACAGGGTCCGTCTAACGATAAATATCAATTAAGGCTCCATCAAATGGCTCAATGGCAGCGAGAAAAATTGAAAACTAATACCTCAGACATGCTAATGTTTTGCTCTACATTGGGGCTATGCGTAAACAAAAATGTCACACGCCATTAAAAATTAATAGCATGTTTAAAAAAACAAAACTGAAGAAACAGCAAATCAGGCGCTGTAAAGAGAGAAGTGGAGAAAAAAGGAGCCAAACTCGATGCAGTCAAACCGGGTCGATAATACAAAATTTTCGGTGCTTAATGCTTAGACAACAGCGACGGCCGCAAACAAAAATTGAGTTAAATAAAAGAACAAAAAAAAGCGTGGCACAAACAACTTTTCAAAAAAATGCGTGGTTCATATGTACATTGTTAATACGGTTGCTGTTGTTGTTGTTCTTGTTGTTGCTGTTGCCTATGCTGCTGCTGGCTCAAAAATGTTGTTGCACAATATTCGTGCGTTCATGCAAAGCAATTGTCAAATGCGACAAAGCCCAAAGCCAAAGGCCACAAAATCGATATAGATTCAGCTACGGAGAATGAGCTCCTTCCACCACAAGAAAACTCATTTTGCGGTGCTTGGGCAAAATTAATTTCAACTGCTTCGCATTTTGTCGTTTTCTGACCGCACTATTTGTTATATTTATTATTGTTGCTCTCACTCCTAATTTTTGAGTTATGCTGAAGGCTTTCCTGATTTGTCTGTGCGGCTTGACAAATTAAATTAATTGGCTCCAACTGATACGTATGCCCTAGCTCGGACTGGGACGAGGCTCTAAGTGATTGGTCTGCCGGAGGTGCAGCTTGTTTTGGCAAATTTAAAGAAATATACGAAAAATACCAAGCCACAGACTGAGATTTCCTTTATACATGGTCATGGAAGATTGTGGATAATGTTTGGATTTGGTGGTTGTTCTTGCTATGCTTGGTTGTCACTATTAATTGGGTATATTCCTGTGATGAGCGTTTTATGATTGGTTGTGCTATGACAGATGTTTTTTCTTTCATTAAAATCAAGTTGAAACGAATCCTTAGATTAGAGCGGAAGAAACTCCTTCAGCATTTACACCGAAATATTTGTAAATAATAAATACATTTTATTATCGAACTCCTGTGGAACGAGTTTACGCGTAGCGATTTATATTCACAGCTAAGTCTTAAATCATAATTGTATTTTTAGTGCAGTGATTAATGGTGAATATTTATCACCGTAAAATCGTTTGGTTTATGATACTCTTGCCGATAATGGTTTAGTTTGGGTTTCTACCAAATAGCGGAATATTAAATCAAAAGACTTGGGAAGCGAACTAGCAAACTTTGCACTAAAAAACGCTCAAAAGCGCAGCCTAAAACACACCACAAAACGAACCCAACTCGACTCAAACTCAACTTTCACTCAAGCACGACGATGAAGGCAAGCTCAAGCTTCGTCGTTTGCTCTCGTCTTTGGGCGTCTGATCGTTAAGTTTGCTGCTTCGTTTGCCGATGCCCGTGGCATGCCGGCAACTTGGTTGCTGATAACCAAAGAAAAAAGCCGTTGTATTGGCTGCTATCGCTGCTGCGGTCGCTGTCGGTGTTGACGTCGGAGCCGGCCTCTCCGATCGCTGCTGCTGCTGCTGTTGCTGTTGCTGTTTCTTCTTTTTGGCTTTTCTGTGGCAGGGTTCGACCGGCAGTGTTCAGTTAATATTTGGACACACTCCGAGGCGGTTGTGCAGGCGGACAACAGTACATGGTAGTAACGGTACCCAACACCCAGTGCATACAAAGTGATCTTCTGTGTGTGTGAAAGTGTGGCCGCGACGCGAAGCAGGAAACGGGCCGCTAACCAGCAAGTGTCTTCGATCAAAAATAAAAGAAAAGAAAAAAAAAAGAAATAACCAAAAGGCCAGTGACAAAAGGGTGAAACTCGAGAGTAAAAGTTGTGCTGCAGGGAAAAGCCTCACTCAGTCGCGGACAAGTGCTCCCTCCTCCCGCCCATTGGGTTCTCAGAAAGTGCAAAGACTCTGGCAACGAACTCGGGTCCAAGTCTGTGGAAGCCGCGCCGAGCTCCCACCCGTACTAAAGCACCATCGAACCATCGCAGCAGCCAAAAAAGGCTTAAGATTAATTAAGGCCAACACAGTCCACATCGAACTTAGCGTGGGGCATCGTCTCTAGTTTATTGCCTTGTCGGCCATAATTGGATTAATTTGCAGCCTTTAGCCATTGCGTGCGAAAAGTATTCGGAGACCAAAAACAAATAAAAAGGCAACAGCCAAACGCATTTAAAGAAGTCATTAACAAGTCCAACAACGGCCAACGGCCAAGTGGCAACGTGCAACGTCAACGAAATGATCTTAAGGTATGTAAGGTGTCTCGACTTGGCTATTTTTTAATGAGCTTCATTCTCATTTTTTGGTACAAATGTTTCCAGTTAATTTTCTTACATAGAAGCCGCCCAACGCCATGCCGCGTGTGTGGCAAGTGGTCAGAGTCGCGTCGCATAAGTAGTGGCAAAGAATTGTGTCTTACACAGTCGTCGTCGTCGTCGACTGGTTCTTGACATCTTTTCTTTAACCGTTTTTATGTAATTCTTAAGCGTCTAGCGCTTTGTTATGACAACGTTTTGTAAACGAAATTCTACGAAATTCTTCGAAATTCTTTTGTTTTCTTTTTTTGTTTGGTACCCAGTAAATCTTAGCGGACAGTGCGGGGAATGTAGCATTTGTGTAGAAGAAAGCATTTCCGTTTGTCATAAAATAATTAAAAGAAAGAAAAACATTTTGTGTGCGTTTCAGAATAAAATGTTATACCGAAAGCTCCTCGAGGAGGGGGTATCTGTTAGTCGGTTTGTCTCTAATAGTGTTCTCACTTTATGTATTTTGTTCGCTCGGGCGTGCGTGTGTGTGCGTTGGTAACTGGAAAGTTCTGACTCGTTGGCACAGAAAGTTTTTTGTTTGGTATGTGGCATTCTGATGATTTTGGCTGCATGATAAACCGGCATTGCGCCATATTAGAACATTGATTCATCCATTTATATTCAGGTTGAGCCATGAAGCTCTGAGCCATGAGTTGGATGAGTTATCTGCAGAGTCAGGCCCGGCTTTCTGTGTGTCTGTGTGTAAGCTCTGCTTGTCTAACAACTTCCCATGCTAATGGTTTCCTGCCACTTTCTACTAGTGTTTCTTGGCCCCCGGCCACGCGCCATACCCAACCCCCCCTAATGATGTACAAATCAGCACCCAAAAGCAGCGAAATTAATGAGCATACAGGTCACGCTCTTGGCCGTCTCAGCTTCCGCTGCGTTGAGCCGCACCGCTCCGAACTGATCCGCCAAAGTCGCACCTCAGATACGGGCTTAATATGGGGCTCAGCTGGGGTTTTCGGTTTCGGTTTCTATTTAAATATCAATTAAGCTAAAGGTGAAAGATAAGTCTTTAAGCAGGCAAATATACTTAGTAGTAATATTTAAATTGTTTTTTCCTCAGTATCAATGATAGTTGCAAGGCAATCGGGCTGCAGCTTATCCGCTTTTGCAACAAGGTTGGGCACCGCCACCCGCCCTCATTTTAATCAGCCATCCAGACAGTCAGCTAGTCAGCCAGACGATCAGCCAGCGGGGCGTGTCCAGGCTATTTGTCATTACTGGGACCCGTTGCGTTGTTTCTTGTTGACTTGGCCATAATTTGCTGGCATGTTCTACGTCCTAACGGTAGTACCTGGTGGCGGCTCACACCCAACTGGCCAAGAAACAGACTAACGGCTGCAATAAGCATAAAACCCGGCTCGGCCGGGACTTAGCGTCTAGATGCTAATTGACTGTGCTCTGCTGGGTCGCCTCGTTCGTTGATTTGTTTTTCCATATCTAGACTGCAGGCCACCATAAAACCAGAGTTATGACCAAGAACAGTCTTAGACTGGGCTCCACTCGGTTTCTTTTCTTTCATTTTTTGCTCTGGCCAAACGGGGTCATTAACATTGGATGCGAAGTTCAAATCGGGTTGCACAATTGGTCACAATTGTTTGTGTTTGAGTGTGTTTGTGTGTGTGCCCCTGCTCTATGCTGAACTTCATGTCCAACCAGTTGCCAGCTAAAATCGATCAGGCTGCAGGCGGCAGTCAGCGTTTTACTTTCTCCTTAAATGTAGAAGACGAGAAACGGAGCAGCAAACGGGTTGATTTCCTGACTGGCAGCCTGCAATTGTTGGCTGCATCTGCCTCGTGACTTGCCAGAAATCCAGTCCAGCTCGTCGTGCCTCGGTTTGCCTTGCCACGGCAAAATGTTATAAAATGAAGACATAATTGTGGCCATAGAGAGCAAAGCCAGCCAGCCAGCCAGCCAGCCGGGCCAGGCCAGGCCAGGCCAGGCAGGTTGGTAGGCGGGAAGCGTTGATTGCTCTCCTGTTGAATTTGTGTCAAGGCTGCCAGCACCTCAACTTGCAGTCTGCCGATTTGCATGCACATAAATCAGACAATCGGCCCAATCCCGGACTGGGCTGGGCATTGGCTGGTGCCAAATTGGAAAGCGGCAAAGTGGCGATCGCGCGAAGTGCATTCAATCGATGTCGAAGTCAAAGTCGAGATCGGGACTGGGCGATAAAGCGTCGCATTGGGCTGCGTATTAATGAGTGCCAAATCGATCAATGTGGGTGCCTTTGTTATGGCCAAATAACAGCCAAAGGCTACCAGGCTTAGACTGCCGCTGGCTTCGTTACATAAACTGCCTTACAAGGTTCAGCAGACCCAAGCCAAGAGCCCAGACAACGGCAGTCAAAGCCATGACTTGTGGTAGCATATTGCCGTGGTTTTCCTCTTGTTTATGGGCATAATGCCTGCCTGATGTGTTTGCCACAATTACTCGCACAACTCATGCCCAATCCCCAGCCAAATCCCTCGAACATAAGAAATATTGAAACGACTACAGCTCAGCCTCACATTGATGGATAAATGGAGGTACATCTATGGATGTACGAGTATATGTAGGTACCTTTATTTTGCAACTGCTCGATTTCTTAAAGTGAATGTTGGTCAACATTCACTTTTGACTTACAGATCTCTTTCGGCTTCGGATGATGATGCTGCTGCTGCTGTGGCTGTGGCTGATGATGCGCTCTTAATGCGCTACATTAACGTAAATTACTTAAAATCATTTCACTTTCAAAAGCCCCGATTCACGTCATGCCTGCCCACAACAGGCAACCTTTTGAATTTGTTTCCCATTTTCGATATATATTTTTTTAATTAGATTTTTTTTGCATTAGCTAAAGTTGCTTTGATTTCGCGAAACTCGTTGATTGATGTTATAACAAAAGAAAGTCGAACAAGCAGGGATCATGAATGGCATGGTGATGCCCTGATTGAGTGGATGAAAGATGAAGTGATGGAAGTAGAAGAGCGCTCTTTATGAATGGACGCCAGGGGTGGGCCTCTTATTACAATGAACTGATTCAGGTTCAGTGCCGACACATGTTTATGCCACTGAAAAGTGCTTGAGATTCGAGAGATCTTTCATTGGTTTATAGCTGACTCACGGGCCGAGAAAGTGTTACACATAGCTCTGACAAAATGAAACTTTATTGGGGCACACACGAAATACCAATTGTACACCCAGCGCAGGAGCGTGAGAACCGAAAGTGAAAAGTGTGTGTATTCATTTCAAACACTGACTGAGATCAGGGCAGCCCTTGGCGCTTATCAGTGGAACGTCTGCTAATTGAAATGCAAAAGTTGTCGACGCAATTCGCTGCAAATTGGTGCTCCAACTCAACTCGGCACAGCTACAGATACGGCTATGAATCGGATCGTGAGAGTCGAGGTAACCCAAATGCAACCGTCAAAATTATGAGGTAACTAAGGCAAAACTATGCTGCAGGCACTCATGCACTCAGGCACACAGGCAGATGCAGCAGCAGAAGCAAAAGCACTTGGCACATAAACAGAAACAGATGCAACTGCCAGTTACGAGTACCCAAACACATATCTATATTTTACAAAACAAATAAAACTAAATAAAAAGGTATTTAAATAAAGCAAAAGCGCACAAAAATGTATGCTGCATGTTGGCATGCTGCGGCTACGCAACACTCAAATTCAAACAAACGGAACAAAATGCCGAAGCCCCAAAGTAAAGCAAAACCGAACCCGAATAATCACTTGGCTCATTTGTAGGCAGGCCGAGTGGAGTGCTTGCAACATTCGCACTCAAATTGATGATGATGATCAAGACGATGTGCCAATTGCCAGACATCATCAGACATACCCGAGCTATTGAATGCATAAGCCCGGGTAGCCTACTACACAAAATTTGGTAATTGTTGCAGCTATTTTTAGGGGGGGAAATCTGGGACTCGGATCGGCCGGCCCGGTGAAAGGCGTCTGCCTGTGGCTATAACATCACGTGGCGTACTCTTACGAGGTACATACTCATACATAGCCGCCTACATTGGTATTGTCTGAGGATGCTCAGCCGCTCTGTCTCATAGAAGTGCACTTCAAACTCCGCTAAGAAAGTCAAGGCGGTTGACTTTGTTAGAAAAGGCGAAAAAAGGCATTCAAAATAGACATCATAGATGCAAAAGTTGTTTCTCATTTGATTTATGTACAATCAATGGCAGGTCTCTGGGCAGCAGCCAGTTTTGCATTGAGCTGCACTTCATAATGTTCGTAGATTTTGGTCAATAAGTTGGCATTGAATCAACAATATTGCCAGCTATGAGGCAGTGGGGCTGTCTGGCTGTTTACTGGGTCTGGGACCAGCCGTTGCAATTTGTATGCAATTAGCCGAGAGTTTGCCAGGTATAAATCTGCAAGAGGCGGTCGCACAATTAATAAGCTGTTAAAAGCGTAAAATGCCGTCAGATTGCCAGCCTCGGTTATCAGTCAGAGCAAAGATCGGTGGTGTTTTAGCCCACGATAGCGGCCCAGGCACTGGCACAAGTTGGCCAGTTGCACACATAGTTGCGGCTACAGCTGCAGTTTTGGTTACATTCTATTTGAGCCTAGTCCATAAACTGCACGTAAGCCGTGTCCGATGGCTATCTGGATTGCGTGCGTTGGCCGAGTTGGCTGCTTTTTGGTGATATATCAAACCCTTCACATATGCCGAATATCCCAGCCTGTGAGTGGATTTCCTCAGAGCGATTGGATCGTGAGCAGCTTTGTGGGTCAGAGTGGCCCGAATTAAGGCAGCTTTGGCCCGCTTATCTTAGCCCATAACTATGTCCCATCAAATCTGCATTGCCAATTTATGGCCCAGTAAAAAAGAAGGCGACAGTAATGCCACATAAATGTGCGTCATGTTGCAATTGCCGCCGTCTGACACAGTGCCTGCCTGCCTGCCTACCTGCCAGCCTGCCTGCCTGTGTATCAAGTATGCACCATGTGTTCTCTATTGACTTTTATTTAGTTTCAGCTTTTTACACCGCTGCAATCGAAATGCCAAACGGATGTGAAGACATGAGCGCTACCTGTCTGTAACAGACTCACAGATCTGAGAATCAATTAAGCAATTGGCCGGTGCAAAGCGTTCAGTTGAGCAAAAGCTAAGTGCAACAATTATAAATGCCTGCGGCTGGCTGGCATTAGCAATCAGCAACACAAACGAGATTCACTCGGCATGGGTTCCAGTGGTTATAAATAGAGCTGCAGTACTGACTCCATATTTATCTTTGCATATCGAAACTATCTCACACCTGTGGTCTTGCTTGCAACCCAAACTTCGGAATAGTTGCCCAAAAAGTTAGCTTCAATTCAGCATTTTACAATCTTACAATTTTTTATTTTTCTAGGACAAGCATCGCAAAGCCCACATTATATTCTTGACTAATGGGTTTTGTTGGTCAAAGCAATTCGGACTCGTTCGTTCTGGATCTTGAGAACATTTTTAGTGTGTTTTTATTGTCCAACTTTTGCTTCTCAGCGCAGAATTATACTCGTGAAGCTCATTGTGGAGTTTGAATAAAAGAATGAAAACGTTTAGTAAATGACAGAGCGCCTCAACCGAGCTTAAAACATTGAGTTATAGAAAAACAATGAAACAAATATATATATTAAAACATATTATAAATTCGTTTAGCACTAATCTTAATTCCACTCGACTATCAGGCAATGCCAGTCAAAACTCTGAGCGAAATGGTGCGAACGTATAACGGAGACCTTCCCATGAGCGTAGCTAATCCATCAAAAATTTTGAGTTAAATTGAACTCAGCAGGCGTGAATAAATGCATTTAAGTAATCAAAAAGGTATCAAGTTAATCACTATCAATAAAAATGCCATGCAGATAGATTATGAATTTCTCTTTAGTACTTAACGTTTCCAAAGTCATTTCAACACATTTGCATGACATCTAGCAGCAACAGCTAGCTAACACGGAGCCAGCTGAAGCAGCAGCAGCACAATGCCGAGCAGCAGCAGCAGCAGCAGCAGATTTACATACAAAACCTGGCAGACAATGCGAGCGCGATGTGGCAAGCAGCAGCGCCAGGCAGCCGCAGCGCACGAACAAAGAAAGAGGCAAACAAAAAGTCCTATGCACTTGGCACGCCCCTGGGGGTGCCTGGGCAGGGTAGGGGTAGGTGTAGCGGTAGGGGCTCTGTCCCAGGTATTACGGCAAAGATGACATAAGTAGCAGCAGCATCAGAGCAAACTATACGAGTACGATACAATCAGCTGCCATACGAGTACGAGTATGCATTGTCTAACAATGCATCATGCATCGGGCAATTAACGTACGGCTGAGGCAGAAACAAAATATTATTAGTAAATGTCAACATTAAGATGCGCTTCAAAATATGCACAGATCTGGTTAGCGGCTGCAGTACAGGACCTATATACATGTTTAGGTATATCTGGATGGGATTCTCCCAAGTTGGCGACTTTAATTGGGCAACTGCGCCCGTTCTTTGTTCGTGTCTTGTGGCGTTGCGACCACAAAAGGTTGCTACGGAAAGGTGACAGCTTTGGTCACACACACAGATATGTGTGTCATCCAAGTGTTGGCTTCTCTGAGCGAGTGACTTAGATAAGTCGAAGCTGCAAATTTATGTAAAAGTCGTTTGGCCAGCCACCGATCGACGAGCCAAAATTAATTGACTCTTGCGGGCAGGTGTAAAGATATGCCATATACCAAATATATTTACAATATATGCATGTGAGTATGCATAAATTCAGTTTGGGGCTGGTGCTGAGGCTGGAACTGGTGCTGGTGCTGGCCAGAAGGACGTTGCGTGCAGGCCTTTCACAAAAGTTGTCGCCCCAAAGGCGAGCAACAATTAATTGACTTACGCAGTGGCTTGCTGGCCCGCAACTCTGATCTGCATCTCTGACTTCTGCGTCTGTCCAGGCAGTCAATTAAGTCAGCGATCTACAGACCATGCCCCTCCCCCTCCCTCTCCCTCTCCCTCTACCAGTCACCGTCTCTGTCCACCGTCCTGGCCAATTTGTGAGCCGCGCACGCGTGGCAATGTCTGGGCGTGGCAGCAGCATGTCAACCCCAAAGCTCTAGTCTGTGTGGGCGAGTGCGTTTTGTTGGCATTCTAATTGCCCTGTCATGATGGCTAATGAACGAAGTGCCATTTGGTGAGCATTCCACTCATAACGCAAAATACTTATACGAGTATGTTGCACGCTCCGCGCAGTTTGTGGTCCATAACATTTTTGATTTGTGTGAAATATTTAAAGGGCAACCTTGAACCAAATTCATGTCTGTGCGAAAAACAAAATGAAATGAAATGAAATGAAAGTGGTTCGCCGGTCACGAGTTTTAATAAGCATTTAATCCAGTTATCGCCCAAAAAGTATGGAGTTGCAAATCATGAAAGCTGTACCTGAATTATATGACTGTGTGCAAATCTTCTGTTTCAGTTTCTGCTTTTGGGATTATCTACTTGGCACTTGGCCAATACAAATTACTGTCGGATAACAATGCAGTCTCTTGTCTCCACTCTGCAGGCTGCATTTGTCCTTATAATCCAATCTGTAATTCAAAACCAAATAGTATTTCATAATGCGATAAATTTCGATTACTTACTCTGATTGCGCTGGCAATTCTGATTCCGCAGTGTGCATGGATTGGGGAAGGTGCAGACGTCGGTTATGCCACGACGTGTCCAAGTTGCACAAACAGGACTGAATAGCCTGGTACACACTCTCGGGCATTGTCCCTCAGCCAGAGACAGGCAGCTAAATGCAATCAGAACAATGATGCAAAGAGATCTCATCATGTTGAAACAACTTTAGTGAATGATCTTTAATTCTGGATACGGCTATTTATGGGGCAGAGCCCGGCAGATGTTTTGCAAAACTTTTGTGCAAGTACTGCTTTATTCCCGTACAGTAAGATTCCTTTAAGACATATAAAAAATTCACTACAGAAAAGTAGTGTAGTAGTCAATTGTTCTGATACTGTGAATAATATGCAAGTTTATTGAATTATTACATTGCTTGGGCAACAGAAATTACAACAATTTTATTGAAGCAGGGATCTGCAGTTTCTCGTTTGGTTAGGGCAGGCGACATTTGCCCTTAGAACCCAAGCTGCAAGGACACAATTAGTTTTTCATAGTTTGATAAATGTCGTTGACTTACCCCTATTGCGCTTGCAAATCTGATTCCTCATTGTGCATTCATTGGGGAATGTGCAGACATCTGTTATGCCACGACGTGTCCAGCTGGCACATACAGGACTAAAGATCCTGGTACAGACTCTCGGGCACTGTGCCTCAGCCAGAGCCAGGCAGCTAAGGGCAATCAGAAGAACGATGCAAAGAGATCTCATGATGTTGTAAAAATTCAAGTGAATGCTTGTTAATTCGGGTGAAGGCTTTTTATAGAGCAGAGGCCTGCAGATGTTCTGAGCTAAACATTTGTGCAAATACTTCAGTATTTCGCTACAATAAGATTCATTGAAGTATACAAGTTCTCTGATTTACTGCATTGGGTTACCCTTTCAGTCCCCCTTCAATCTGTAATGGAATACAGTGCCCATATTGTGGCACGTCCGACAAGGTATCACATTTTATGTGGTCTTTTCAAAAGAAAGCCTTAACTGTGCCAAATGAAAAGTGAAAGGACTTAAGTGCGTTATTGTTTCTGCTCTGGCTTATATAAGCGAACCTGCTGCCCAGGGAGCTTTGCCCTTCGGTGGGTCTTTCAATGAAAAGCAAAGTACTTTCACTATTTAGTGTATTTACCGAGTGTCGGCAGCATCATGAGGTACAACATTAATTTACCATACAAATATTTACTAAGCATCATTAAAACTTACTCAAATATTTTTTAGTTTTTGCTCTCTTACAAAGTTTGGGAAGCATAAGTACAACTCTAAATAAAGAGAGAATTATGCGAAAAAAACTTTTGTTAAAATATCAGAGAATTCATATCAAACGATTACTGAAAGAAGTTAGCGATTTTGGTAAACGAAAAAACACCAAAAATGCCCAAGAAAACAAGAAAATAATTATATTCATTTGTTAATTGATGTAATTGATAATTGTCAGCCAGGTGTTTAGCAAAGTATTAAAAATTCAGTTATTTAAAGTTCGCGTACTTAAATAATTGAGAAATTAGTCTTTAAACTCCAATTACATACTTCAACTAATTTTAATTGTTTTTAATTACCTGTAAGGGTATTTGTGGCACTCTATGCTTTGATTTATATCAGCAAAAAGAGGGGGAACACTGTATAGGTTGTAAATTAAAGCAACATACTTTCACTGCTAGCCACAAATAACAATAGCAATCAATAGCAATAATTATCAAAAGGCGTTAACAATAGCCCGAAAATGTGTTTTTGTTGCTGCGTTTTTTGGTTGCTGAACAAAACCTGGTCAGGCGACAAAAGCCAACAAGGCATTAACACGAGCCCCGAAGTCATAAATCCGAGTGCATTAAATCGAAATATAAAAGCAAGGCTGCCAGATGTCAGATGTCAGGTTCTCCTACCATGCCCTGCCTCCACCGAAACGCCCAAAACAATGCCCAGTCGAAAAGCAATGACCATTTGGACTTACCAATACCAATACCTTTAGCTATGGCCACAGACAAGCCAACACCAAAATGCAAATAGCCCGTTGGCAGCAGCGGCAGCTGCCATATGTGTCGTTTCGCCGAACTGTGGCTGTTGGCTGATTAATGCTCTTGGCCACGGGCGTGTTTCTATTTGTCAAAGAGGCGTGCCGCCTCCACTGCATATATGCACTTGGGTATAACGTATTAATTTGCCTCTCTGCCACTCGTCTACTTTCAGAATACTTCTGCTCTCCCTTGTGGCAGCCGGCGGGCAGGCGCAGTATCATCAGTTTGGCGAGCAGCTCCAGACGGCCCATGGATCGGAGTGCGCCCTGTTGCTGGCCGGACCTGGTCGCTCCTCCGTCTACGACTACAATGTGAATCTATTCCGCGGCACTCTGTAAGTACAAATAGAGACTGTGTGCTGTCGCTTTTGCAGAAAAAAGTGGCTCGGCAGCATTCTGGGTTATGTTTGAGACTCAAATATTTGAACGTTGACACCGAAACGGCGCAAATGGCTGACTGACAGCCATAAATCTTGGCTCTGTCTCTGGCTGTGCCTGTGTCAGTTTCTTTTGCCGATGCTGCTTGTTTGAGCAGTGGCAACATGGGGCTGCTACCTGTCGATGCTCTACACCTACGACAACATGGCCCAACACAGGCTTTGAGCTAATCATTAGCAACAGCCGCAACAGCAGCAGCAGCAGCAGCAGTAAAAACATATGGGAGAGGCGAGTCGAGTGACGTTGCTGAAGTTGCAGTTGCAAGGAAGCGGCGTGATTGCTGTGCCTTGGGAGGTACTATGGTGAGTGCGCCTGCTGAGAGATGTGATGGCATCTGCTGCAGACAGTCGACGTCTACATTCAGGCGCACAGGGAAATCAAAAGAATTTTCTTGGAACCCATTTGGGTTTTATTAAACAAACAATTTCTTCCTCAAATCTATTTCTTCTTGTTTCATGTAAGGATGCTGGGTTGTCTTTGTTGCGTGATGATCTCTCTTCCTTGGACTTAAATGCCAGGGTTGCACATTTATCGGTGCCTCTGTGCTCTCCATTTGCAGGTCTCTTGTAAACGAATCTTGAAGAACTCGTCTTAGGTTTTTATCCACTGGAAATTTGACTTCTGCCTTGTGACGTTTCTGGACCATTGTACGGTGGGGCTTTGTTGAATTTTTATGTGTTCCTTGCTTGCGACGTTTCTTCACTTTTCGGGCAGGCACTTGTGGGGTTGGTTTCCATATTTCGTCCATTATCCGATTACAATCCCTTGTCGGCCACTGGCAGGGCTCGTTGCTCTGCAGGCGCCACCCTGCAAATGAGAGAAGTTTTGTCCTGAAACACGGACTAAATATCACATTGCACAACTCACCATTGGGCGATGCTAAAGCAAATTCGTCAAAGAAGCAAATGTTGAGGAAGGTGCAAACGGTGCGTGTGCCTGCATGAGGCTTAAAGCCGCAGACCGGAGTCTCCTCCAAGGTGCAGTTAGTAAGTGGTCCGGGATCGGAGCTCTTTATCTTGGCCTGGCTGAGGCCAAATACCACAAACAAGATCAGGACTGCTGGCAATCTCATTCTGGTGGATCACAGCACACTATAGGTCTAACCGATGGTTGGATTGGTTTTATATAGTGAAAGAGCTGCCCCTAAGAGGTGTCAAAACAGACCCAGGCCAAAACACTTGCTCAGAATTGGTTCTTAGGTGTAACAAGCACAATGAAGCATGGCAGCAGATGGTTTTGGCCTCGAACAGGCCTCGAGCGACGACATCGACGACAGCGACGACAGCGCAGACATGTGATGCAGACAGACGCATCATGAAGTCACATGACAGACCAAAGCGACTTATTAGTAAAGGAAAAAAAGAAACAGAAATAGCAAAACAGCAAACCAGCATCCAAACAAATGGCATTGCAACACTTGCAGATGTTAAAGGAAAAACGGAATAAAGTAAAGACGGAAAACGGAAAAACTGTAAAATAAACCCACCTGTGCTGCCGTGGGGCCGAAACCACCATTCAGATGGCAGACTTTTGTCTTGAAATGATTTCGAAAAGTGACTTTGAAACACTGCCAAGACACAATGCCTCCCGACGTGAACTTCAGCCAGCACTTATGGCACTGGCCTGGCACTTGGGGGCCAGCACAGATATCTATATTTTAAATGTCACACGATCCAGATCGAGATTGAAACTGAAA
This sequence comes from Drosophila guanche, assembly GCF_900245975.1. Taxonomy (NCBI): domain Eukaryota; kingdom Metazoa; phylum Arthropoda; class Insecta; order Diptera; family Drosophilidae; genus Drosophila; species Drosophila guanche. Next base: position 3,407,907 of record NW_022995747.1, on the reverse strand, counting down.
CGCTGAAAACTGTTCGATGCTCTGATCGAATACGAATATCTGTGTGTGTGTGGGGGTCATCTGGAATTGGAGCTAATTTGGGGTCGCCGGGCATCAAAACGTGAGTCTGCAAGATCGTTAAAGCTGACTTTGGCTTGGCGTGGATGTTGAACCTGGCTGCGTTGCGGTCAGCTGGGGGAAAAATGCAGCCAACAATTGGCAGCGGCAACCTACTTAAACTTAAATACAGGTTTTGGCATGGCCACTTTCATTGCGGCCTCTGCAAAAAGAAAAAGATAAACTTTTTGTCTACCCCAAGTCTGTATCTGTATCTGTCTCTGTCTCTGTATCTGTATCTGAGTCTGAAACTGCAACAGCAACAGCATCTCTGTCTGCATGTCCGTCTCCCCTCTACATCTGCGTAAGCGAAGTAGCCCCTTAGAGACACACGATGGTCGCTCTCCATGGTTATGCCATGGGGCGGCCTCCGAAATGTTGAGAAAAGGTGAAACAGACCCGCTCTCGCATAGATAAATGATATTTGAATATTTTGCCAGCGCGTTTACGACACGCTTTTGCAATTATTCACAATATTACGCATACGCCGCAGCAGTCCATGCAACTCAATACGGTTTCGCTTCGATCAGGAAGTGTGTTTGGTCGCGCACCTGCGAGCGCATATTGAATTCACGATCCCCGGGCCCAATATTCGTAACATTAGTTTTTACTTTGCAGCCAAACACACAATCAGGATAACAAGTACGAGCACAGGTACAGGTCCGAGCCGCACAGAGACTGAGCGGGACTGTGGCAGTGCGTGCCGCATGCAATCAACTTTCTAGTTGGCCCAAAACTCTCCGGCTATGCGCACATTGAACTTACCACGCGCACTAAATTTTGTGGCTAACTTTTTGCTTTTGCACAAAAATTAACTGGCAGATCAGTTAAGTGCCAGACATTGCCATTTTCGATTTCAATTTGACAAATTTGCCTAAGAGAAAAATGCGTGGCAACCTGGCGACTTGCCATGGCGAAGATGAAATGCACTGACAACAGAAATAGCCATGCTAATTCACTGTACAACTTTTGAAAATATATCTGAAGATATGGGGTACTCGTAGCACTACAAAAATAAAATATAAAATCACAAAAAGGATTTCAAATAATTTGAATACCAAAACCAAGTCTTATTGTATACTAAATCGTACAATAATTATCGACAGTATATCAATACTTGTATCCTTTTTGGATACCTGATGCTGTGGTGGGTTTGGTATGCTCCATTAACGGATACGTAGGCATTTAATGGCTGCAAGTTCGTGAAAAATGTTGCTTTTAGCTGAAATGGTTTTGCATTGCGTGTATTGGCCATGTGTCTATGTCGCTGCTATTTGTTGGACATTTTTCTCTGTTCGTTTTGCTGTTGCTGTTGCTGCTGCTTCTACTGTTGTTGCTGTAATTACTTAATACTTACGCATTGTTAACACGCATCGTCGTCGCCTGACACGCGTTTTACATGTCGCACCATTCGAGGAAGTGGCTGCCCCCCATTTAAGGGGAGGATTTTCTCGGGCAGCTGCCCAACATAAGAAATTTGCGTGTTTTTGGCATTTAATTAACAAACCGGCTGGCAAACATATAGACAGAGAAAAATATGCAATGTTAAAGTTAAGTTTGTCACTGTAACAGTTACAGTTACAGTCACAGTTGGAGCCACAGTTGTCCGTGGTTTGTTTAGGCCACAGCCTCCGCGAGATGGAGATGTCGAGGCAGCCCGTTTCCTGTTGCGGGGTAAAACCGCCACGAGCCGGTCGACTCTAGTCATATTCAGCTCCGATGGTCAGGCTGATGGCTCCAGGCTGGACAAAGGTCTGGTGGTACCATTTGTTAGTGTCCAAGACAACTGGAAGTGTATTGAATTAGCTATCTTTATTCCATATAATCCAATTTGTACCCACTAATGTCACCCTGCCGCACCACCACGTCGAAGCTGCGACATTGGAAATAACACTCGGGTGGGGGCACCAGCAGCCAGCGCTTGCTCCCTGCCAGCTGCGCCTGCCACGACGGGAGTCTCACGTTGTCAATCTGTATGGGAAGATATTGAATCAATCAGTAAGTCCCCAACTGCTCACCCCTGCCGCCTACGCACATGCATTTGTGCTCCCAGTCCGGATGTGCCAATGAAGAACCAATCAACTGCATTATTCTCCGAGCTTTCAGGCAGGAAATAGGGTCTGCCGTAGTGCCTGCGAAACTCCTCGGCCGTTTCCGCATGGCAATTGCTCCAGCCAAAGTACCACGGCTGCTCTCCCTCCTTCAGTGCCACTCGCTCCTCTGGCATATCCAACGCCTCATAGATGTCCTCGAATCCCGTCTTGTAGGGCAAAAACTGGCACTCCCTTATGCGTTGCTTTCGCATCGCTTTGCCATAGACATCACGAAAGTACCAGTAATCGAAGAGCTATTCCAAATCGATTACTTTAGATGTTGAAATGTTCCATTGATTGTTCTACACACCGATATTGCTGTCCAATTTTGTGTGGCATCGCTGACAATAACAGGCGCTCCACTGTATGCATATTTTCTTTCAAATTCCACTGGACTAATGTCTTGGAGACGTGGCACATTTTGGATGTTTACACAGAACTCACAGCTCTCGGGTGGTCGCAGAGCATAACGCAAGGGACGCGGCAAGGAGAGGGCACAGTCCTAGGCGGAAAAGGGAGAAGCAATAAATACAAATTGGGATCGCCGAAGTCCCTTCGCTCACCTTTCCCTGTAGCTCCTCCTGATAGTATTTCAAACTGACCAGCAGCACAATGATCACCAAAGAGCCTTTAAGATATTTGGTCAACTTTGGACTAAAGTACGACGTTTGTCCCGAGCTCCGCAACAAGTCCTGAATATGTTCAGCCGTATAGTCTGGCTTATGGCTTTTCAGTATTTGATTGAGCCTGCTCTGTGCCTGCTTTAGATCCATGCCGATGATGTTGCCTCGACCAAATCACGTTCCGCACTGTGGCCAGGAATCGAGAGCTGTTCGACTCATAGCCACTTGATGCATTCGCCTGGCAATAATTTGATTATCTGCCACTGCGCAGGCCTCTTGGCGGAAGGGTGTGTGTGTGTGGGCTTGTGGTAGCATGTGATAAGGGGCAAATTGTCTGTTATTGCCAATTGAAACACTTTCACATCAATCTATTCATTGTGGGTCTTTGCAGGAATCCCTACAACAATGGACCCGGCACTTGCATCACCTACGATGCCATCAATGCGGCCTACTTGGATGCACGGAAGCGTATACGTAAGTGGGACTCTCTTTATTAAACGAATAATATAATGTCTCGTGTGTGTGTTGCAGATGTGGCACAACCCAAGTCGGACTGGAAGCCGGAGGAGCTGGCCACCGTGGGCGAGCTGCTGCTCGACATTTCCATACAGTTGGCTCGCACGTAAGTAATCCACGGTAAACGCATTTGAAAGTTGCCCTGACACGCCCACCATCCAGCTCCCTCGGCACTAATAACCGTTGCCAAATAACGCATGACAAGGCAGTTAAGTCGTGCAACACGGTTAAGACCGCCTGCAGTCATCGAATATGTATGAGATTTCGGCCTGTCTTGTCTTGTCTTGTCTTGTGTTTTCTTGTGTTTGCCAGCCTTCAAGGTTCTGTGCTCCGCCGAAATCGGAACATAAAAGCATCTGCGGGATATGTATATGGAGTTTTTTTGAAAGTCTGGCACATGCAAATGCTAATTGCAATGCCGAAATATGTGCTCCGCGTGCTCTGACTGATGGCCAGTCACTGGTGCACAGGCACTCGAGTTGCACACGAGGCCTTCTTCCATGCCGCAACCGCATTTTTGCCATACAAAAATATTTGCAGCTATTTGTTGAGCTTGCAGCAGATGAAAACAAACGCGGATTATGCAATGAACCGCTGTGCCAGACACTGAGCCACAGTGAGAGTGCGCGTGACTATCTTCCCCGATACTCCGATCCAAACCCCCCTGCACCCACCAACACCCAAAGCACCCAGAAGCCGCGGAAGATGCCACACAGCATTTCCAGTTTTATTTCTCCTTTTTATACCCAGTAATCGTGGGACAAAGGGGGTATATTGCATAGACACATCACAGGTAGCTTTGTTCTACGGTAAAGACTTTGACTCACGGAGAACTTTTGCCTGAAAGTATCACTAGAAAAACAAAAATCATTCGGAAAAGGTCCATCCACCAAGGTATCTGACACTTCGATCCTGAAGCCTTTCTTTCTGCGCTCAGGGGTTGGCTAACGATTGGCTATTGCATTGGAGTGGTACGGAGTGGTGAGGAGTGCTGCGGAGTGGTATCTGGGTAAGCGGGTTGCCAAGTCAGTTGGCCAGAGCATGTGCTCAAATGTTGGTCCCCTCTGCCCACAGTGCAATGTGTTTGACTTTCACTCATCGCGTCTAAGGCTCGCCTCGGGTCGCCTTCGCCTGCCGCATCTTCAACTCCAACTCCAGCTCCAGCTGATGCTCAAGCTGATGCAGCTGCGACTGGTTCAATTGCCGTTGTATAATCTTTTGATTATGGCTAATAACATGTTGTAAACGGCAAAAGGCGGCTCTGGCTGTTGGCTGTTGCCTGTTTTTTGTATGGGCTATTCTATAAAAACAAAGAGTCGGCTGTAAACAGGATGTCATGCAAATGAGGAGATGTAATGTAATGTAAATCATTGATGGAAGATTGATTTGTTGCCGTAACGGAGTGAATCACGCTTCAAGATCTTTTGTCTTGTGTTTTTTTCGCGGCTTTCACGACCCTAAAGTACCATTGTACCACATCTAAATTGCAGACTCGCTTAAAGACTCAATTGGCTGTGAAGTTTAACGGCTTTCCACTTCCCATCTCACTATCACATCAGACACAATAGGTGCCCAGAAACAATTTCCCTTTGGCTTTTCTCGCTGTCTCATGCACTTGAGGAAGAGCGGTCTATGGCGTCTGAGGCGGTCCCTTTGGATATTTATGTGTCTATGTGCCGGCACTGTGGATTTCTCCCCTTTTTCTGGAGCTTTTAATTGCCTATAAATACGAGTTTGTCAGCCTAAGAGACTATCGAGCCAAAATTGAAAAAAGGCCGAGACCAATTGAAAGTAAACAAACAAAAAAATTTGCCACTGTCAACGTCAGACATCAACATCAATATCTGTCAGTGTTGGCCAGGCCAAAAGCGCGTTAATTACACGCCGTTTGCTAACTGGGCTAATACGTTAATTTTGCAATTTTCCAATAAACATTTCGCGTAGCGCAGAGAATCGGACAGGCAGTCACAGTCAGACAGAGAGACACAGGAAAGAGCCAAGTTTAGCGATATCCGCAGTTGCGCGATGAACGTGAACCGCATTTAGATGCAATTAATCTCACACAGACTGGCAACTCAATTCGGTTTTCCTTTTATGTTCCAGCTATGGACTGTCCTACGAGGAGATTGAAAAGGGTCTGCCCACGATTGACACTTCAAAGACGATGATACGGGAGGTGTGTCCGCCCTTCTTTGCGGGCGTCGAGTGCCGGCCGGGAAAGTACCGCCGCTTCGATGGGCTGTGTAACAACATTGAGCATCCTACTTGGGGTGCGGCGAATGCTCCCTTCCAGCGACTGATTGGCCCGCTCTATGCGGATGGCATCAACGCCCCACGGATATCGGTTACTGGCCGGGACCTGCCCTTCTCGCGTGTCGTCTCACGCACCATGCATCCCGACGATGGCTATCATGATCACGCGGGCACCGTAATGGTTATTGCCTGGGGTCAGTTCATGGATCACGACTTCACGCTCACGGGTACTCCGCTGGGTAGGTCTCGATTTACCAAAAGCAGCTGCGGTGTAAATTCAATCTTGAATCCCCCCACAGATCCCATCAACCGCAACGATCCGGAGGAGTGCTGCAAGCGCCCGCTGCATCTGAAGCATCCCTACTGCAACGAGATCCGCGTGCCAGATGATGATTACTTTTATCGCCTTTTTAATGTCAAGTGCATCGATTTCGTGCGCGGCTTCCCATCGCCACGACCCGGCTGCCGACTGGGTAAGTGTCAATCGACCTTTTCCAATGGGAGCCCAGCTAACACTCCTAAACTCTGTTTAGGATCCCGCCAACAGTTCAACACTCTTACCGGCGTCATCGATGCCAATACTGTGTACGGAGTGAAGGAAGCATTTGCCCGGAAACTTCGCACTGGCTATGGGGGTTTGATGCGCATGAATCCAGTGTTCCAGGAGTACGGCCTGAAGGATCTGCTGCCCCTCAAGCTGGACATACCCGATGAGGGCTGCACGCGACCCAACAAGAGCATGTACTGCTTCGAGGGCGGCGAGATTCGTGTGAATGAACAGCTGGTCCTCACCTGCATGCACACGCTGATGGCACGAGAGCACAATCGCGTGGCCACTGGGCTGGCGCAGCTCAACAAGCACTGGGACGACGAGACCCTCTTCCAGGAGGCACGGCGCATCAACATTGCCATTGTGCAGCACGTAACATACAACGAGTTCCTGCCCATTCTCTTGGGCAAGGAGGTAATGGAGAAGTTCGGCCTGGTGCTGCAGAAGGACGGCTACTGGGATGGCTATGATTCGGCTGTAAACCCGGGCATCATTGACTCCTTTGCCGGTGCCGCCTTCCGCTTTGGACACTCGCTGCTGCCCACCGCCGTGGAGCGCTGGTCGAAGGCCCACAAGTTCATTGCCTCGAAACGTTTGTCGGACTTGATTCGGCGCCCCTACGATCTGTACCGGGCTGGTGTTCTGGATGAGTACTTCATGGGTTTGATGAACCAGGTGGCCCAGGCCATGGACGACTCCATCACCCAGGAGGTGACCAATCATCTGTTCAAGAAGGAGGGCGCCCGCTTCGGCATGGATCTGGTCTCGTTCAACATGCAGCGCGGTCGCGAGTTCGGAATTCCCGGCTACATGGAGTTCCGCAAGTTCTGTGGTCTGCCCACCTCCAACACCTGGGACGAGATGTACGGCTCCATGCCCAATGAGACAGTCCTGCGTTATGGCAGCATCTTTGAGTAGGTTTTTTCGATGATTCAACATAGATTTTTACTTACACTTTACTTGACTTGCAGTCACCCGTCTGACATTGATCTGTGGTCTGGCGGCGTTTCGGAGAAGTCGCTGCCTGGCTCTATGCTGGGACCGACCTTTGCCTGTGTCATTGCCACCCAAATGAGTTATCTGCGTCGTGGCGATCGTTTCTGGTACGAGCTGCCCAATCAGCCCTCATCCTTCACACCCGAACAGCTGCAGGAGATACGCAAGGCAAAGCTCTCCCGCTTGATTTGCGACAACACCGACTTGATAGACACAGTGCAAATCTATCCCATGGTACTGCCGGATCACGAAATGTAAGTTCAGCTGTTACACCTGCATTTAGAAAATATCTTAGTATATTTTGTAATATTTTTAGTAACCCTCGAGTTCCCTGCAAGAGTGGCATTATACCCTCGATTGATCTTACCAAATGGGCAGACTTTGGCAATCATGGCGTGGATCCCTCACTCTATGTAAGTTATTGAAATTGATCCAAAATGAAAGTTTTGCTTATCTATTTTATATTTCAGAACTACATTAATGAAATACCCGATACGCTACTCAACTTTAGGAAGTAAATGCCATTTCTGTGTTTGTTTAACAATCTTGATTCATTTTATTGGCCTCCACACACACTGTCCTTTCTCCGCCTCTGCAGTTCTGCATTTTCATTCTTTCCTACTGCTGCTTAGTCTCTTTACTAGTCTATGCTCACCATTCGCCTCTCCATTCAGCATTTCTATAGCCAGTCAGTAGTTTGACACTGCCATTTTCTTCAGTTCAGAGCTCTTTCCAGCATATCCGTGCATACTCGTAAAATCCATACATTTGTTGTATATATTATTATTAAATAGCAGAAATAGAGCGATTAAGTTAAATGATATTGAAGACCGGAAAACCGAACAAGAAACCTTTAATAATTATAAAATTTATTTTGATGTAAGTTTTTGTATATGCAACTATTTTTTAAATAAAATTAAAAAAAAAAAAAAAACAAATTAACTTTTTTTGACTTGAAAGGTAAGGCTGGAGAGACATTCTTCTGGCATGGAGCACTGTAGCTGTAATTTTGTTAATGCTGGACGTCATTGCTTGCGTCTCTGTTTGGTGGTTTTAAGAACCACGAAGAATCAGCATTAAAAGTGGGAACTGTAACTTTATAAATGAAGTAATTTTAATGGAAAGGGAAGTCTAAATATAAAAGACAAATCCTTCTTGTGTTTTAACATATAATTGGTTTATTTACGATTACATTATAAATTAATAGGAACTCTTTGGTTACGTGCTGGAGGTTCAGTTGTTTTTTTTGTTAGCAAAAGTCAGTTTCATAATCGTTGTGGTCAAGTCGAAATCAGCAGCCATGTTCGTTTCGTGTTTAGCAGCGCATTGACCCAAATCCGCATCTGAGTCAGAGGCCATAAAACCACACACACATACACGCAGGAGCACACACTGGGCTAAGATATGGCTCTTAGGCTCTACTCGAGTGCATTAAGGAACGGAGCTATTGAGGCGATGTCCTCACAGTCGGGTATGGCTTTGCCTTTGAATTTGAGGCAGGAGAGCGCACAGGTCTGGCCCTGGAAGTAGTCGCCGAGCATGGTTTTGCACTGGACGCAGTTGTTGAGACACACCTGTTGGAAAAAAGGGTATACAAAAGTGTTAATTGGCCATATATCATCGGCACAGGCTGATTTATTGAGACAAACCTGAATGAAATCAATGCCGCCCATCGCATCTGAAAGTAAGAAATTAAAATTGAAATTTAATATGCCAACGAGGTGGACTCGAGCGACTGCAGACTTACCAAAACGCTTGCCATAGTGACCAATGGAGGGCAGGGCATCCCCGAAGTGCAGCAGGCAAAGGGCAACTACCACAACGGTGCACAGTACTAAGGGCTTGGCGTTCATGGTGGGTTCTGTGTTGATAAGTCGATTGTAACTTGGTGTCTGATTTCTGTCGGATATGGCCGGGAGCTTGCGGCTTGCGACTTGGCTGGTCTAGAGCGAAGTTGAAATAATTATTGTCGCTCGTTTGTCTTCTTATTTTATATACATATGCTCGGCCCAAACGCAGATGCGAAAGCTTAATAACGTAAAGAAGTCTGAACAGTGACAGAAACAACAGAAACAACAAAAACAACTATTGCTATGAAGCCGGTCTCTGAAAGCGCAGAAGCGAGACGAAGTCGTCGGACCAGCGACGGACACAGACACTCCAGCGTCCAGTCCCAGCCCAAGTGGCGCTTAGCTACGTCAGATCTTTCAGCGAATCAAAATCAATACAAACTCAATAAAACTGCCATTATAGTTGCCATGCATATGCAAATTTTGATTTTTACAGAGCGATACGCAAAAAAAGTTTCTATTCAGAGATCGGTTTTGTTGCCACTCATTTAACTTTGCATAACTATCAGGTGAACAGATTTAATGGCAGTTAAATGAATGTTCGGCACACTCAACGATTGGAATTTATGGAAAGCCAATGATAACGCGCATAAATATTATGTATAGCATTTAAATACATTTTTTTACAGTTTCGTCTTCGGTATAAATAAGTTTACAGATCTGTCATCTTATTAGCGCCAAATAGAGCTGGCTTCAAAAATTTCCCCCGCTTTCAAGAGCACAGCAAAAAAGTCACCGAAGTTCGCAAAAAGAAAGTAAAACCCAAAGAGCTTTTGGAAAACTTCTCGGAAAGCTACAGCAGCAGGAAGTGTCAAGTAAACGGACACTGCCCAGCCGAACTGTAGCCGTAATTAATGCAAATTTTATGCGAATGGCAAGCGCCGGCTCTGCCGATCCGCTTCAATCCGCTCCAGCCTGATCGCTCATTAATTAATGCCGATGTAAATGCATTAAAAATATTGTTAAACTGCTGAGCGTAGAGCGGAGTTGGGTGGGCCTGGCCATTACAATAAGTTACCCTCCGATATAATGAGTATTCTTTTGTCCCACACGGATCTGCCTCCAACCGGACACAGTGCCAAGGCGGCTTGAGCAAAGGTACTGCAACTGGTTTTGGGCGCCAGCCTTTTCTTTAAACGATTCAAATTGATGTGATCAAAGCGAAGCAGAATGTGGAGACTAAATGAAAAAAATGTATAAACTAATCAAAGATATCGTGGGAAAAGTTTTAGTTATGTTAATTTTATGCGACACAAATTGTTTGTTTCCTAACTAATAGGCAACACGCGCCAGTGTATGAGTAATGAGCCCGAGGCGATTTACGCCGCGAATACGTCACAGCCGGTTTGTGGGCGTGACACTTGAGCCGGGTTTTAACATATGATTTTGGCTGAACAATTTGATAATGACGTACGAGTATGAACGGTACTCGACACTCACTTACCGGTAGTTGATTGTTTGGCGGCGCGGCGTGGGCTTTGGGACTCAGCGGTCTTGTCTGCACTGATGTCTGGTCAGAAAAGTGTCGAGTCGACGTTGGCAACAAGTTTGTTTGCTTGAAACTGGTTCTAGAATAACTACTGTCGAAGTGAAGAGTTCTTGTTGTATTTATACAAAGACTGTCGTTGGGCTTTTGTGTGAGCAAATTAATCAATTTATCTCCACAGTAATTCCCCATAATTGAATATGTGCTCGCCAGCAAGCTGGCAAAAATTTCACTTCCGCTGGCAGTAGTCAACCACTTTCTTGAGTGCTTTTCACAGCAGTTGTTCGCTGGATGTAACTTATCCAGTTTAATTGCGTTTCTTTTTGGTACAGCCACAGCATCAGCATCAACTCACACAATTCGGATTGGCATGGAGATTGCAAAGCGTACAAACAGGAAATGAAAACAACCCAAGCGATTCTACATCAACTATTAAAGGAGTCACTTTTTCTGTTGTTCTAACTCATGAGTTATTGTTTTGATTTCCTACTCCGTGGGGCCAACTGCCGCTTGTGAACTCACTTCACCCCTTGCATAGCAATTCAATCAAACATGGCTCACAGCACAGATATAGTTTAATGATTGCAATCTTTATTCAAACTAAAAACTGTTTATTTATCCCTTTGGCCATCAGTTACAAATTTTGCCTGTGTGCTGACATATGTACTGCCGTTGGCCCTTTGTAGCTTATTTGTTGAGCAGACTTAGCTATTGCGCAGTTTGCATCAGTGTTTCTCAAAATAGTAACATCTTTACATATGTATGCTGGACAGACTGAATCCTATTACAGCAGAATCTAGCAGAAACCTCTTTGTTCCTGGTTCTTGGTTCCTAATTTCTGGACTTTTTTTTGCTTTAGTTGCGCCAGCCATATTTTCAGCCAAAGCCAATTTGATCTATAAATATTTCATTAATTTAACTTAACAATTTAAAGAACTTCAGAACCACATGTTCTGATTGCAGAGCCTCCAACTCATCAAAATGGTCGCTTCTAATTTCTGGACAATTCTAATTGGTGCGCGTTCTAATTGGCGATCATAATTTGTATGCACATTAAAAATATATAAATTTGAACTTGGCGGTCAGCTTGAAATACGTTCAACACTGCTTACTTATAAGATATGCACTGCTTGAAAAACGAACATTTTTTCCCAGCATGGCATCACTGCAAGCAATACAAGTCGCTAGATGGCGCACATGTTACATTTCGTATGAAAAATTACTAATTTCAATTTAAATTGAAACCACGAAAAAACAAACACATTTCGTTCTCAAGAATCTGGGAATATGCCACGGATGGCCAGAACAACAGGTTTATTCCCACCTTTTCTGTATTGATTTCCCCAAAGTAGTCCCATTGAGGATACAGTTTAGAGCTACCCATTTTTGAAAAATGTCTATGGTAGTGGTAATATTTCTTAGTTCATTTAATGACTCCCATAGAGGCAATCAATTTCTCTTCAATATAAATCTCATTATTAAAGTGCCGGCCGGATTAAGTTCGTTTTTTTTTGCACACCCCCCTCTGAACGTGCGGTGCAATTGCTGAAAAGCCACAACAGCAAACATTTCAACCGATGACCGGCAATCGAATTGCGTGTATGCGTGTGTGTGTATGGGTGTGGCACGCCAACATCAACGCCGTCGAGCAGCGAAAACTTTTATTAGTTGGAGCGCCCCACGCTCCACAGAAGACCACAGCGAGTAAATCAGTAAACGATTTTCTTTATAGTGCAGCATTTGCGAAGCAGCGTTCTCGTTTTTGTTGCAGCCGGAAGAAACTTTTATTTTAAGCCAAGCCAAGCCGAGGTTTTCGGACGCTTTATATATGAACTTTGCCGGCATAGTCGTCGATGCGAGGCGATGCGCCTCACATGCACCAGCCCATCCATATATTGCAATCGCTTCCTTTGTGCCTCGATGGATATTTCAGGCACGTAAGCATTAAATTTTTTTAGCCTTACAATATGCTCATTGTGGCACTGATTTTAGCTCCAAGATATATGCTGCCAGCTAGCCGGGCATGACAAAAGAGCAATGAAGCCTATTTTGTAGCTGCAAACTTTGTCAGGTCGAACAAAAAACTTTATTTAAATATCCTCGTTATACACGTTGGCAGCTCAACTCCATCCCGTTCAGCTGTGCTCTACGCTGAGCTGCTCCACTGTTCAATCCACAATGAGAAGTGTGCGCTGGAAAGGACAAACTCTTAATATAGTAGTTGCACTTGTTAATAATAAACCTTAAAGTATTTTTAACTATGCCCAAGAAATGAAGAGCATGTCAGGTGTATAATTAGTGTATGTAAGCCTTTCACATGCCTCACTGCACACGGGTTGGTGTGGGGGCCAAACTAAAGAGCTAAGTTCCCATGCCATGCCCCGCCGCACCAGCCATCGTCTCGTATGCGTAATGAAGCTTGGGCCCCTGACTTGCTTGGGACACACTCACACACTCACCGATTCCTTCTTCGGCCAACGGCATGTGAAAAACGTGTTAATCCACAAACTAATTTGATGTTAATGTGGAGGGTTGATGGGTCGACAGGTCGGCGGGGCAGCGTGGCAGCGGGCAGCCGGCGCTGGCTGCCTTAATTGTTTTTCAGCTCACTTTACAGTGTGCCTCGTCTTTGTGGGGCTTTAAAAGCCATTCAAAGTGGCCGGGCCATTAGAGCGTTAACAAATTATACCTGTCCCCTGGCCAAAGACAACAGCCGGAGCAGAATTAAGCGACCTGCGAATTAGTTGCATCTCAAGATAGTCCTGCTCCTGCTCCTCCTTTGCTTATGCTTACTCAGCGGAGCGGGTTTGTGTGATGCGATGGGACTGGGCTCAGCTCGGGGCCGACCGCCTGGCGCGCAGCGCTCAATGTGCTCGAAAAGAAATCAGTGAAATGCTGGAAATTAAAAAATAACGAGATAATTAAAAGCTGCCCCCGCAGTTATTTGCGTGTGTGTCTCCTTGCTCACGTAGCGCTGCTTAAGTGGCGGCATTGAGGCTGAATCCGATTGGTGTGGCGTTCGGTGGCATGTCCTTTCTCTCTCTCTGTCTGTCTGTCTGTTTGTCTGTGTTTCTCTGCGTGTTTCTGTATCTGTATCTGTGTGTGTGGTCATGGAAATGTGAGAGAATGAAAGAGCCGTTTTAATCCTGCCGTTTACTTTGTCTCACCAATTCTCGCTCGTGTTTAATGTCCTTTCATTTTGTATTTGACTCCAAGTTGCCTCTGTTGTTTGGATTTTTCGTACGTTTTTTGGTTTTATTTTGCTTTGTTTTGTTTTGGCTTTCGTTGCTTATTTGCTTTCGACTCACGCTGTGCCGAAGAGGAGGCCTGGCTCTGCTTTATTTGCTAATTGCTTTTTGAGGTTTTTTGGCCATGGTTCTAGCACAAACACATTTTCAGGTTTTCCTCTGCCGATGCTCGTAGAACTATTTTTCGAAGCGAAAAGACTCCTATATTTTCGAATTGCTATTGGAACTATCCCGAGCAGCATAATCCGCATTGATATATTGCTAGACGCGACTGTGTGCCAGGCAGGACAAACGGCGACTTAGTACACACTTTGCTAATTACCTATTCAAGGAGCTGATTAATTATTGCCAATACACATTAATTACAGAAATTAGCGCTTGTGAAGAGCTACACATCTTCCTAACCCCTCCAAATCGACTGAATACAAAAAGCGAAGGGGAAACACGGACTATGGCAGAGGTCAATGTCTCTCTCTCTCGCCCACAAATTAATATTTTTTTGTTGCACTCATTAGTGAATGCTTTAATTTAATATTTTTGTGGCCCACGTACATTACGACCAGTCTCAATATGGGCAGTAGACATTCAGGTTTTTGACTGCAAAATATTCATTACACTCAATGTGCATAATTTATACTGATGTGCGTTTAAACGCTTCAATTATTTGTTTTTTTTTCCCCGATTTTTTCGGCATGCAAATCCATTGGCCCGACCGCACAGTTTCCTATTGGCCATTGAAATAATTCAAAATTATATTTACTCCATTCATTGTAATGCGGAAAACTCTTTGTTGGAAAGCTTGTTAGTATGTATATTTTCAAATGTAAATCATTTCGACTCACATAGCCAGCGGGAACGATGGAAAAAACTTTTAAACAGCCATAAAATCAACGAATTGTGGCATTGCAATTAAATAAAATCATTTAAGTGGGTTATTTTATTGTTGTTTAAACACACGTTAACTTGTTCAATTGTTAAGTACTTACTATTTACATATTGAGTTGGAAATTAAATAAAACGATTTACCTCACCCGCTGATGAACTGACCTGTCATGTCACTTGATTATGTTAGTCGCAGCATAATTAGTCGCCTGACCACCGAAAAATGGACAAGACTCGGAATTAGACCAAACGTTTGTTAATTAGCAAGTGTAAACATGAGTGTGGGTGTGTAGGTGTAGGTGTATGTGTGTGTGTGTGAGTGTGGGTGTTCACCCCGTGTGACATAAATTGAACTGACGGTGAGCGCGGGGTGTCTGGATGTCTGTATGGCTGGATGACTGGATGGATGGCTTAACTGGGCCAACAGAAGGGGGGAACTGACATGCACATGTCCGAAATGCATAGCTCGACAAAATGTCAGAAAGCTCACCGCCCCGCCCCGCCCCGCCTGGACCAACCTTCGTCTTTGTCTATGTGCGAAAATGTGTCGAACTCTGCCATGTTGCGATACGACAAAATTGGGTCGCATTTCAAAAATTTTTCGACTCTGGATGGTCAGATGGGTGTGGGGAAGGGGCCAGGGTACTCTGGGAAGAGTGCTAAGCTAGCATATTTCTCGTTGAATCTCTGCCTTGCTGTTTGTGTGTATGTGTGTGTGTGTGTATCTGTGTGACTTTGCGTTGACATTTCAACTTTGCCCGAACAGGCTAATGCAATGAAAACTTGCAGTTTGGCGTAGAACTTGGCTCTCTTTTTTTTTTTGTTGCTGCTTTTGGGTCATGTCTGGAGACTTAAAGTCGAGCTGCTCTGACTGCATCGGAACATCGCAATTAGACGTACACAGTTATAATCGAACTGGCAAACGGCTGATCCTGGGTGGTAATGAACCAAGCAGCACCCCCCAGAACGCACCGCCCGCACTCTGTTGCAACAGTTTCCAGTCGTGCCCCAGCCAGGCAGTAATAAATGTCAGGCCGTTGGCCGACGGCCCTTTGCAATCAAAATTTATGCTGGCCAAAGCACTTCAAAGAGCTGACGCCACAATAATAAACCATTGCACAGCCCCGAGGCGCAGCAAGTGGAGCGTCAAAGACAACAACCAGACAAATCGGAATTAAAGCGGCAGCAGCCCAGTGCGGCACGGTAAAGTTGCTTTAAAGGAATCCCCGACTGGTGGGAAATTGAATCCGGTGAGCCTGAAGTTTTCGCTACTGTCAGCTGGCCAAAAATAGCGCTAGCCTTCAAGTGAGTTTGGGGCAGCCACGACAGCATTGAGTAGCGTCTTACTCCGCTTGCGCATTGTAAAAGTTTTCCTCTTTTTATACTCCGTGCACGCGGAGCAGAAGGGTATATTGTTTGAGTAGAGTGTGTGTTTGGAAAGCAGCACCAAGGACAAGTTGAAAATAAACAAATCGATAAGCAACATTTGCAAAGTTTTCTCAGCTGAATAATCTTCTGATTACCATGTGTTTACACTCTCCGACCTGTCGGAGAAGGTTGATACAACTTCCAGGGATAGAATAACAAATCAGATCAGGGTATCTCATTGTCGAAATATTGACTTTCGTATTCCGTCTTGCTTTCTTTTTGGTCTTTTCTTTCCTTTTTTATTTGAGTTTTCACTTACCTTGTGCTTAAGTGTTTCTTCTACCAGGCCATTTGCCATTTGTTTCGGCGCAACATTCTCTGTCCATGTGAAAACTTTGAGCCTAAGGTGAGAGACGGAGAGGCTGAGGCGAGCGAGTATGCGGGCTACTTTTATGATTATTGCTTTCCTGCCTGCTCAGCCTTGCCACGAGAGTATCTCTCGTATCTGTGCGCCTGAGCCTATGTCTATGCCAATGGCATACTTAGGCCTTAATGTTAATTTTAAGCATTTTCAGCCATAAGCTTTTGATTTAAAGCAGCCACAAGGCCAGGCCAGGCCAGACCAGTGTTGGCGTGCTGCCATCGAAGGATTGTACACATGGCAGTGGCATGAAATTGCAACCCCGGACGGGGCAACTGCAGCTGTTCTCTGTGGCTCTCTGGAAGTGCACTTCACTTTGTCTAATTGTAAAATAAATAAATGAGATAAGAACGCAAAGTAGCAGGGGCGTGTAAAAAATGCAAAGGAAATGAAAAATTGTGCACGAGTTGAGTCCTCTCTGGCCAACCACACACCAACACACTTACACACGGATGTGGCTGGAGCGGCGGTTGCTTATGCTCCCGTGACTCCCACTGGGACAGAGTGTGCTGGGCTCCCTAAGCGCACGGCAAGTGGGTGTTTGTGGGGAGGACTGTCGAAAATAATAAATCAAAGTGACACATTGAAAATGCACGGATCCCGCTTCCCTGCCTGCCTGCCCCATGGGTGCATCTCTGGGAGTATTGCACCTGGCTGAGACAAAGAAAGTGGAGCTTTCAATTTCCACCCTTCGCCACGGCAGGACAGACGTTTGAAAGACACAAGACGTTGACTGGAGTGCAGTATCAAGGAGTGCGGAGTGCAGTGCAACAGGGGGAAGCTTTGTGGCAGCCACCCTTTCGTCATTGTCAGACAGCCCGACGAAGTTGTTTAAGTACTTTGCGGAGAGAGAATAGCTGGCTGTCGCAATTTAGATAAATTTTAATTTTAATAAAGTGTTTGCTCTGCACTTCTGGCCCACTTGAGCGGATACTCTCCGCATTATGAATTAATTATCGCAGTCCGCCGCTGTCTTTCGGCTTGTTCCGTTTTGGCAGCCGGCGAGGCTTCGGTGGCACGGCGTAGTAGAGCTCGTCCACTTGTCTTATGGTCTTGCTTGCCATGCCCTCCTCGAGTGCCTCTCGGATGATCTTGTGGCAGACTTCGGCAGGGAAGCCGGTCTTGGTGGCCACAAAGACACTCAGCGTCTCCAAAGAGGTGGGCTGAGAATTCTCGCGCAGGCCAGCCAGAATGAGTTCGAGGGGATTGTTGATGGTGCGATCGTAGTAGATGAGAGCCATTGTGATTTTAAAAAATTAATTTTGTGCTATCAAGTGAAAGGAAAATCCATAAACACTTTTCGATATCAAATTTCGCTTGCTTCCTGGAAGCCGCAAAGCCAACTGCTTGGCTTGCCTGTGGCCATCTTTTGGGAATTGGAAATCACATGCTTCCCCACATGCCACACGATGCATTAAGTTTCTCATGAGTTTATTTTTTTTGTGCCCCAGAGCGACAGTTTTTCACCCCTTTCGCCCTCGCACACACATGCCTGCACCCAGACGTTGGCTGTCAAATTAATGCGGCGCTTTATGCGCCCCGTGGCGCCTCGTTGTGTGCCTTGCTCCGCTTTTTTGGGTCCACATTTTTTGACTCTGACTAAATTAAAATTAAAGCAGCAGCTGCCAGTAGCGGCTTAACTGGCTACTGTCTGGCCTGGCGATTTACCGTCTCAATAACACATTGGCTGCCAGGCCAAGAAGATCAAAAGGCGGTCAAAACTTTTCCATTTTCCTTCATTCATTCGTTCGTCCCAGTGCGGACAATTTGAATGAGGCGCGCAAATTGAATAAAAGACCATTGCCACAGATCAAGCTGAAAAACTGCTGGCTGTGATAAAATCATCAGCTTTCATCCATGCTCATTCCATGGTTTCCCTTTTCTCATTCTGCAAGTTTTTTATAGTCCGTCCATTCTACGTGGAGCGAGCCGGATTGGATTGGTAAGTGGAGGCCAGCTAGGCGAGGCGGAAGGGAAGCTGCAAATAAATTTTTATTGCACGAACGAATTCAATAAAATGCGGAGAAGAGGAATGATGGCCAAAGAGACGGGGAATAATAGAACTAGAGGCAAACCGGGATTGAGATTGTTCGCTCCTTAATTAAATAATTTGGTTTTTGTTGCGGAACAAAGATGGTTGTAAAGGATTTTTGTTTTCGTGTTGTTGTTGAGCGTGAAGTGTGCAATTTGACAGAATTTGTTTAAATGTGACGAAAAAAGAAGGAAAA
This sequence comes from Drosophila guanche, assembly GCF_900245975.1. Taxonomy (NCBI): domain Eukaryota; kingdom Metazoa; phylum Arthropoda; class Insecta; order Diptera; family Drosophilidae; genus Drosophila; species Drosophila guanche. The sequence continues at coordinate 3,389,297 of NW_022995747.1, read as the reverse complement.
CAACAACAGCAACAAAGCAGGCGATCAAACCGATTTTAAATCCATCGCAAAGCAAAATTTAAAGGTCTTCAAATATTTATTAGGCCTAAAAGTGAAAAGCGTGTAAAAACAGAAGAAGAAACCCAAACCAAACCAAGCAGGAGCAAGCAAAAACTGCAAAAGACAGTGGAACAAGAGTAGTTTTCCACCCTCCACACACGAACTGTTACACAGCATCCGTTGGGCACATTAAAAGCCATGAGTTCGCAGTATTCCAATGTGGAGAACCTGTCGCCGCAAAAGATACGGCAGGTGATGAGGGAGCTGCAAGAGATGGAAACCACTCCGCCGGAGGGCATTAAAGTGCTAATAAACGAGAGCGATGTCACCGATATACAGGCCTTGATCGACGGACCAGCGGGCACACCGTACGCCGTTGGCATCTTCCGCGTCAAGCTGACACTCAGCAAAGATTTCCCACAAACGCCGCCAAAGGCATATTTCTTAACCAAAATCTTTCACCCAAATGTGGCGAGCAACGGCGAGATTTGCGTCAACACACTGAAGAAGGACTGGAAGCCGGATCTGGGTATCAAACACATACTGCTTACCATTAAATGCCTGCTGATTGTGCCCAATCCGGAGTCTGCACTCAACGAGGAGGCTGGCAAGATGCTGCTCGAACGATACGATGACTACTCGCAGAGAGCGCGCATGATGACGGAGATCCATGCCCAGCCCGCCAAGTGCGGTGTTAGCGCTGCGAGCGATGCCAAAGATGATGATGGACCCTCAACTAAGAAGCATGCGGACCTGGACAAGAAGCTGCAGGACAAGAAAAAGGAGAAGTTGCTCAAGGAGAAGAAGCGTATGTTGAAGAGGTTATGAGAGGCATAAGTGGAGTTAAAGCATCTACTTACTTCAGGCGCAGGAGGAACAGTTGCAGGAACACGGATACGGCTTCGGCTTCGGGGGAAACACCAAGAGAAACCGAGACGAAAGCGTCCCAATTAATTTATGTAGTCGTCTTTTTTAACAATCACGCGCCATCCTAGCATAATTTATGAAATTAGTTTAAACATAATGCAGAAATAAAACAGTGTCATCGCCCAAGAACCAGTAGACATCTCTATGTCTCTATAAATCATCACTAAACTCTTCCTTACCTACCCTTCGAAATCAAATCCAATCAGAACGAGATCATTAATCATTTCAGCAAATAAATTCTGTCCTAGAATGGTTTTTATTTCGCCGATTTTTTAATGGATATTCTTTTGATCTTTTTTTTAACCATATGACATTCGTAAGTTTTAATTTTTATCAGCTGTCCTTAGCTTAAGAAACAAAAGGGATGCAAGGGAGTAAGCAATGGACATCTGCGTATTTTTTCTTCAAGTGAATGTTATTCAAGGGAAGTACTCAAAGTCAAGTTTAATGTTTCAGAGTCCATTTTTGTAATAGTTTATTATACAATTTGGTAAATCATTTATGCAAATACCACATAAATTTAATGTATTTCTTTATGAAAAATATCATTTACTATTTTTTATTCATTGCATCGTGTGCCAGTTGGAATATCGCAACGGTTAGAAAAGCATTTGCTGCTGATTACCGGCAATTATCCAATCAGCCACGTACGAGCTCATTTTGCATTGCCGGTTCTGACCGGAATATTCATATCCAGCAACTCCAGCATACATACATTAAACGCAATTTATGTAAATTGTGTGCCGTCATTTGCACTAAGCTAAAAATGGTACAGTGCCGGCCGGGCCGACACCCGGGTCAGAGACGGTAATAGAGGGGCGTAACCGGAGTGGGCATTACATTAAATCAAATTTGAATGCATTGAGCAGGGTTATGTGTCCGCAAACACAATGGATGCCATAGAATCGAGACGGGACGGGGAAAGGGAATGGGAATGAGGGCATGTGTGTGTGCGAATTGAATTTAATTTTATGCATTTGCAGTATCAACGCATAAATTATGATAAAAGGCATAAAATATGTACAGTGTGGGAGAGAGTGAGCCTAAGCGGAAGTCCAAGTAAATTATGCTGATGGCCGGGAGGAGAGTGGGCCTCGAGAGAGAGGTCAGAGCCCATTCAGAGCTGACTAAATTTATGCAGCAACAATGGCAAAGATCATAGCCCGACACAGATGCTCACTGAATTAGCTTTCGCAAATATTTATGGCCCTCTGAAAGGCGAAAAGAAGAGCAGTTTACGTAAATGTTTGCCACCTGCCACCTGTTCACAGTTTTCGTATGCGAAAAAGAGGGAACGGGAGAGCAGGAATGCCGGAAGGTGCAAACGGGGGATCGAGATGGCAGAAAGCAGCTAATCCGACTGAGCGGCAATTGGGGACACATGTAGACAGGTGCTGTCGTTGCTCCCTAGCTCCTGCTCCCTCATCACCTTTGAAACTCATTTGGGGCAAAAGCTGACAAGTCCGAGGCGGACACGACTTAGCCAGAGTCGACTGCTAATTGAACAGACGGTCATCTGGTCACAGGGCATGCCAGCAGAGCATTCCTTGGGTATTCCTTCTTTTATTAATATGTCCCCAGCCTGCTGTCTGAGACTAGACACAGAAATAAAACGGACAGGGATGGGCAGGGAAGGCACAGCGACAAGCGAAATGCAAACTAATTGAAAACACTTCAAAGGACATCAATATCAAAAGCATAGACAGCGAGACCGAAGGATACAGATAGAGGAAGAGCGAGAGACACCAAGAAATGGAGACAACCCGTCTTTCAGCCATCCAGCATCCAGCATCTAGCAGATGTCAAACGAACAAATCGAAAAATTGTCCAAGGTCCGCAGAATGTACAACACAAAAAGAAAAGGGAAAATGTACAGGGAACGGGAATGAATTGCTCAAACATTCGCCCTCGGTTGGCCTCCCAGACTCAGACACAATCAAATCAGAGCTATGCCAAAATTAAAAATATTTTCGCATTCTCCCAAATAAATATATCCCTCAATGGAGGCACTTTTCCGCAGCAGTTTCCATTTTCAGCTGCCCTTCGAGTCAACTATGACCTCTGAGCATGTCACATACATTCACTCAAACGGGAGAGCATCATCTACTCGTTCTCTCACTCGTATGATATTCAGCTTTTGCGCAAACGAAACGGTCCGGTTGGGGACTTGTAGTTTCAGTTTCAGGTGGACGCCGGACCCACCCGACATGCAACAATAAGTGGATAAAATCCTTTTCATTTTACCCCAGTGTGTCCGGCTTGCTACAAAATCAATTTACAACGGAAGCTTACTTACATAACCCCCCCGAGACACATAATCCTGTTTATACGAGTATGTGCAGATGATTCGAAGCGGACCCTCTAGCCCAGCATCGGCCCCTTTTCCAACCCAATCGCCACTGCATATTGGAGCTGTCTCGGGCCGGGTCTCAGGTCTCAGGTCTGTGTTTTCCTTGGGCATTTCACAAAATATCACAGGTAACTGTCTAAGGACAATGTCATCACATCCTTCGGTTCAACTTTGTCGTTGCTGTGGTCGGAACTTTTGCATATCGGTCGGTCACATTGTCCTCTGGGGCAGCACGTGTCTACCTACTTCTTCCGTATCTTTCTCCGTGTTCAACCCACCTCCCTCCCGTTCTGTTCATTGTGTGTGTGTGTGTGCGTAAAGGCTCCGATTGCACTTTATAATACGGTTATGCCTCCAGGCATTTATTTGCCTTAGTTAGATTTTGTTTGTTGGAAAAATTTCATAAATATTTACTAGCTGCCAGCTGCAGTTACAGCTATTGTTCCCTTACGTGCAGAAGTTGCAGTGCTCTTGGCACCTGAACCGAATAAAGTCCCAATTTGTCCGTGTGCACGACACGTATGCGACGTAGTGAATAGAAAGCTGATTTTGTTGTGCGTTACGACATTTAATTACGAATCATCCCCCCACAACAGGCTGATGACCATCGTTGCGTATGTGAGATTTATATCAGCCTTTCACGAGCGATTTGCTGCATGCGAAGAGCAGAAATGAATAAATATTTCATGCCAGCTTTCCCCATTGGGTCAAACTAGACTCCCGCTTGAATGCATTGCAGCCAAAGCTGCTTCGAGGCTTTATAATCCTCTGCTTGAAATTCAATTACGTTAATATTTTACGATTGATTTAGTTTCTTGAGTTGAGACTTAAGTCGCACCGAATTGACAGAACTGCAATGTATTATAAACCTTGAAGTGAGGCTTTTAATACACGAGCATGTACTTAGTTGGATCGATACGGATTTACAGACTACAACTTAGCCGAACATTTTCCAAAATGCTAAAAGCCATATTTAAAATTCTGCACTGGAACCCATAGAAGGCCATTAGATAAGTATCGAAAGCCATCATAAAATTATAAAATATAAAATCAATGCATTTTGGAAAACCTTTCGGGAGTCAAACAGATTACGAAAAGGGGAACTTTTATGGCTTATCAAAAGTTGAGTGCTGGCCAACAGAAATATCATTAAATAAATTGAGAGCGAGAGCTGTCAGAATTGCATTTCAAATACAAATAACGCAACGAGTAACTCTGATTTCAGGCTTGGCTGCAATGTAAAACTGATGGCAAAGTAAACTGTGGCTCATAATCGTAGTCTTCCTCGTAAGTTGCTCTCTATTAACTGAGCCAGAAGTTGAATATGTAAAATGATTATGTCTACGCCAGCGGCGGGCGACTCACAGACTGACTGGCGGATGTAGATTAAAGACACCAAAAGCCACTCAAAGTCAACTGAATGGGTTGGCAGAGAGAGAGGGGGAGAGAGAGAAGGAGTAAAGTTGGATGGGCACTCGAAAGTTTTTTAAAGTTTTGTGCAACAATGAGATCCTTATTCGGCTCCTTCTGCACCTTTCATCCTGCTCCTGCTCCTGCTCCTGCTGCTGCAGTCAAAGTTGGCTGGCAACATTGCGCCAATTCAATTGATTTGCCTCCGAAGTGCAATGCGTTTTTGAGCGCTGTGCAAATAAAACTAATGCAATGTGTGCCCCGAGAACTTGGTTAAGTGATTGCATCCCTCTCACTCTATCTTTCTCCTACTCTCTCCCTATGCTGCTAATCAAATTCAATGGATATTTTTTCTTTAATTAAACTGATTGGTATTTCGGTTTCTGGCTAACCAGTTGGATGTTTGGTTTCTGGTTACTGGATTATTCTCCTTGCTAAGCTTTAAACTCGCAAAGTTGAGACTAGCCAGATGTGGGAGGACTAGAATTTATTAGCCTCCGTTTTCCAACACATTTTTATTGGCATTTTCCGTTTGCGTAACAAGTTTTGGCTAATTTATTACAATCGACTCGTCGTAAATTGCGAAAACGAGTCGCTTCCTCATTCCTACTCGTCTCCGTGCCCTTGCCTCCACTCAGTCCATGTCCTTGTCCGGCTGCTGTCCGCCGAGCAATGAGCATGTTAATGCTGAAATTTATGCTCTGCAAACAACTCACGAATTTCATTTATTTTTCACACTCAAGAGCGCTGCCCAGAGAGATTTCAACTTGAAGCTTTCTGCATAATCTCGCTTAATTAGCTCCAATTGTCACTGTCATAAAGCGCATCCTCCCGAGACACTTAAGCGCCCAATTTGCAAATAAGTCAGTCAGCTTGGCAGGTGTTCGCCGCTCCACCAACTCCAGCCCCCGTCGTAGCCTCTCACGAATTTTCTTAGCTCATTGGCAAATTAATTAGCTGTCAATTTGCTGAAAAGTTTCCCCCCATTGGGTGGGCAGCGGTTGCCCAAGTTTAATTGCGTTTTTGTGCTTGAAGTGTTGGGACCTCGGAAGCTCATTATGTTCCACTTTGAGGAGTCTTATTTGAACTGACAACCCATATACCCAACAGCCGCCACATGAATCAAACCGTAGAACTAACAACACCCGAAAACAAATGCAAAAACCCAACCCACCCTACCATGCTAACGAGATCCTAAAGAGCTGACAATGTCGTTGGCGGCATTCGAGTTTATTGAAGCGTTATGAAATCTTGAAAAGCGAACAATTTTATTTGTCTTACATCCAGCAGGAGCAGCATGAATGTCAGCCACGCTAACACGCTGTATGTGGGAAGGTGTTGGGGTTTACAAATCGTTGCGTTGTGGGAATAAAACATCTGTCTCCATGGGGTTACATGCATAGCTGCAGAGCAGAGCACAGCATGGAAATGTGTCGCTAAGAGTTGAACATCATCAAAAACCAAATGCAATGGTTGTTGTTGTTTTCTTTTCAAAGTTTTGGTTAAAATTAAGATGTCGATGATGGGACTATAGTACATAAAACTCATAATTATAAATATTCAATTATTTTATTTATTAATTTTCTGTTGATATTAAGCAGAAAGAAAAAACTTTGTAACACAACTAAAATAAGCCCTGAGATCTATAACGTACAACCGTATCTACATTTATAGGTAGACTAGAACCTAAGTATTTATGAACTGCTGAATCAGAGGTCTCGGGAGTAGAAAAACTTTCCGAAACACTTGCTTCACTTGAGAAAGATTTTTCAATTAAACTTTACCCTGTCGGCACACTCAATCTTCACCTGTAGCTGTGGCCGTGGGTGTGGTGCTGGAAAGTGAACCTATTTAAGTGCTTCGCCTCGCATAAATATGCACATACTAATGCTGGTTTTTGTTGGCAACTCCTACTACTACTCCTACTGCTACTTCTGCTCCGACTCCCACTCGTATATAAACGTATTTACGACACGTGCTAACTTTGATTGTCTTTGCCAGTGGATACCCATGGGGCTGGCGGGGTGTGGTGTGTGCATGGGTAGTATATGTACTTCTATATAGATACTGTCAATGGTGACTGGCAACTATCTCACGTTTTGTTCCTGGCGATAAATCAGACGCCCTTGCACTCGGTCGGTCGGTCGGTCGGTCGGTCGGTCGGTTCGGAGCGACTTGGCCTTCTTCTGGCCAACTTAAGTAACGCAATCAGCGAGAGTGCTTTTTCCAATTTCTCCATGGCTGATGCTGGCTGTCGCTATCGTTACTATTACCTTATTTTGCCCTCTCTCTCACACTCTCTGTATCATTTCGTTTTGCTTTTGTTGAAGGAACAAAATTGCATTTAAAATAAAACACAAATCCAATTCATTGACCAGCTGTAGGCAAATTGAGTTATTTAATTTTCCCCGACAATTATACGAGCTGCTGCGAACAATGAGCTGCAAATTGGTTCATTGCACAACGCTTTTGTTCCCTCGTATAATAATAAGAGCAATCATAGCCATTAGCCAACTTGCTTATGCGCTCTTGTTAATTAGTGCAATAGAACGCAATGCATAAATCTATCTACATTGCACATGTATATAGAACTCGTGGATGGAAAAATGCAGGCTGCTACTCTCGATTGAATGTTGCATAAATAATGGCAACGAATTTCTTGCCGACTTCCATAGCCAGTTACCACTTCCTCTCTGGCGACAACATCCGCTGCAAAATCGCAAGTGTGCATTTCCGTTTGTTGCATATTGCTAAAAGCATATCACTCCTCAATTGACAATAAGAAATGAAATTTGCTGACAGCACAAATGGTGAGTGCGGGAGGGGTGGGGCATACAGTGCCTCATTTGCAATGCCATCAAAAATGTATGAATTTGTTGATTTGACGGAAGCAAATATTTGGAAGCGGATGTGTGAGTGTGTGTGTGTGTGTGTGTGTGTCTGTGTGTTGTTGTCCTGCAGAGCATCTGGAAAATGTGTATTCTATTGCTTGGCCAGATGCAAACATTCAACATGCATAAAGCAATCGATTGCATCGCCTTTGGGACGACAACGACGGCTTCACTGGCTCATTGATCATCGGCTGCCAGGGGCCTCGGGCACAACCGATTTCTCCATCCTCATTGGCAATTAGTTTATGCTGGCAACGACACAGCATTACCATCCCATCCAAAGGCATTAGTGTTTGCATATCAGCGTTATCACCGCCCCGTGGCATAGCCGAAAATTGTATGCACAGTTCAATGGATCTTGGCCCCTGCAGGCAAATGCAATTTGGTGTCGTGTCGGGTGCAGCGCGTGCCCAATCTTCAATGTGGTATACTCCAATCGGACATTAAATCCATATGTTCACCATGATGCCGAGCCGAAAAAACAATTTAAAAACGAAAGAAAGAAACCCGTTTTGGTGAAAGATAGTGCCGCGTTGTAGTTGTATGCGTTCTGGTGACGCCGCTGCATCCGCCTAATGAGGCTAATGTAGAGTCATGTGTGTACGAGTACGTGTATCTATGGCTGTATGTGTCGGTAACTGTTTTTGAATGAGTATGTTGTGTTTGTGTGTGTTCGTGTGTGTGGGGGGCATGCACGCAGACACTCTAAAAATGGCTGCCTGCATGCTGCTCAACTAAGCATATCGACGTCAATAAATCATCCAATAATGCGCTGATGCTGATGCAGTGCAGGGCGCAAATGGCGCTGCCTGGCTGCCTGGCTGGCTGCTTGTTGTTGGTGTATGGTTGGATGCTGGATTCTGGATACAGTACACTAGATGCTGGAACCATGTCTTTTGCCATTTCCGTAGTTACATACGATACGCTCTTTCTTTTTGCTCCACAATCCCCGCTCCTTGTTGAGTGCTTTTTAACTTGATGCTGTGGCGGAGCCTGTGACTGTGGCTAAGGCTGATGCCGATGCTGATGCTGATGCTCAGACTGGTTGCTTCGTAGCACTTATGTTTGCAGATTGTCAGCATAAAATGCGAGCAAAGAGAGCATTTCACAGATTGAATTTTATTCGGTTGCGGTTATTGCAGCCATTACGAGTACTGTGCCGCGGACCCCAGTGGAGCGGGGTCGAGTGCATGCATCAATTTACTAGATGAAGCTTATGTGCTGCGATGGCAGACTTGCCGTTGATTCCTCTCTCGCACTGCAAAGTGCCTGCCATTTGTTCGGATGAATTTCGCTGGCGTCAATGTTGTTTTCCCAGAACACATGCCGCACCAGCTTCAACCTCCCACCAAGCACCATCCACCCGTCACTGGCAAAGTTCATTAAGTTTCATTTGTTTTTTGCCGTGCGGGGCATGCAAACGCCCAACTACTTAGCAACTTATCTTCGCCCTGCCTCCCCCCACAAACACACACTGCAGCTGGGTGGAGCTCGAGTGCTCGACGTTGGGGGGTGGCAGTGTCAGCTAATCATTTTATCGTTAACGCCCCATTGCATCAACTTGCGTGGGGTATGCCGCTCCTGGCCCGCTTAGCTTAGTCGTGTGAAAAATAGTTTCGCTATGCCAGCCCGACTGACAATCTTCATAGATTTGATGAAATTGCTGCTGATGTTGCCATTGCGCTTGCAGCATTAATGCGATTTTAATGCTCTGATTTGATTGAAGCCAATTGACAGCTTGCTCTCGTGGCCTGGCATCCTGCTATCCAGCATCCCGCCACCCACTTCCCGCTCTTCGCTTCCTGACGACAAGCGAAAGGAAGTCGCATTCTCATTAAAGGCACGTAGAGGCTCGGTGCTCCTTATATCTACCATCTACCATCTCGCATACCTGGGAAACTTTAAAGCTGACTAAGGGATTTTATCGGCTAACATACCAGTTCGTTTATTGCATAAATAAATTCCTTTGTTTACTCTTTTCCAATCGTTAAATTGATTAAGTATAAAATTACTGAGTCCTTTGTCAGATATTTAATATCTTCATTATAAATATTTAACAATTCTACAGACTCCCACACATTTTATTGAGTCCTGCCAATCAATATTTGCCAGTTGCCTCTGCACTTTGTGCAGATTGACACCTGTGGTGCGGCACCAGGACTCTGGTCTGTCTCTGGTCTCCGGCAACGGACAGCAGAACGTTTAATTAGACTAATTAAAACCTGACAACGAGCACTGCATTAATAAGCTGAAATCTGCAGCTGCAATGTCTGGGTGCCACATCGAGCTGCACAGCATTAACTGCACATCGTTCACCGTCGCCTGCCGAGTGCAGAGGCAACGTTTATGCAAATCAGAGCCACGTCTTGTGCAGTCTGTACTTAAATGCGACTGTACATTACGTCTTTGATTTGAAGGCACAAATTGTCAATATTATATTGGATGGTGTGGTCCTGGCCTGGCATGGAGACAGTTAGCCGCCTTGTCCTTGTCTTGCAATTAACGCAATAATTGTCCTTCGGCGTATGACTCCCTCTCGAGTGTTTCGTTTTTAATTTGACATGCAAATAATGCCTGAGTAATTACATACATATTTTATGCAAATTATTAGCATGCATGGGCAATGAGTGCACTCCCAGGGTAAAGGATAATCATGCCCTGAATGGGGCTGCTGCCGTTTCGGAGGCTGCTGCTGGAGGGCGCTTTGTATATTTTATACAAAAGAGTTTCTGCTTTTAAAAATATTGCGACTCGTTTCAATTTCTTAAAATTTGCATTTCTGCCTTTGATAACACTTTTTTCTGTTGTATTTCTTTGGCTGTCTCTCGGTCTGTCGCTCTGTGCGCTCTTTCTATTGACATGGGACTGTGTCCAGTGTCCAGCAGTGGCTAGGAGCTAGAAGCCAGTCCAGGCCAAGTCAAGCCGTCCCATTCGTTCGGCAGAGTAAGTAGCCAGTGCCCGAGAGAGTCCTGAGGGGGGGCGGCTGTGAATTTCCGTTTCCGGTGGCATGCGACACGCTTTGCAAGAGCACTCAAGCGCAAAAAGTGCCTTTCAACTTATTTTCCTGTTTCTATTTCGCCATCTTCAGTGTCCTGCTGCGTCTTCCGATGGCTCTGCGAGAGTCCCTTTTGTCTCGTCTTTTTTTCTGATTAGATTTTTATTCTCATGAATTTTCATTTCCGTTCCTGCATTTTTTATTCGTATACTTACGTCCGGCGATTCATCAGTGCTCGTTGAATTCCTTCGAGTTGTGTCGATAAACAACGAGCAAAGAGCAAAGTAAATAAATAACAACTCTTCGGCCCGGCCATTGAGAATATATATCCGTATCTGTATCTGTTGTGTATTTCCCTCAGTATCTGTAAGCGCTTCTATATCTGTTCTGTATCTGCGTCTCTCCGTTTGTTATACGTATTCCCCGACGTGCGATTTAATGCACATTTCAAATTACCGGCCAGTTGTTGACCTGATTACAAATCAGCTCCCTCCGGCGCTGCTCAGCCCACATTGGACCACAATCCTCATCCCTTTTGCCCAGTTTTCGTAACTATCTATTCATTTAGCGGCTCCTTAATTAAACCAGACACTTTTTTCCCTTGCACTGTTGCGATAATGATTTTGTGGGCAATATTATAATAATATTGATTATGTAAACGCCAAAGGGAGAGAGTGGACCTGAACTGGACGGGGGTGTGTCAGGAATTTACTACACTACACCCAATCTGGGCACAATGTTTATTGAACCGAAATTAATTAGGGATTTTAAAGGGCAAGGTAAAAGCATACTTTGTCATGCCACAGACATATTTATGGCCATGAGGGGCATGAATGGCAAAGGTGCATAAAATAGTTTTTCATTTAAAAGTTTCATCAAATTATGTCGGCATTAAGTTTGTTTGGAGAAAAAGATACAAGAAAAAATAAGTCTTTGTGTTGCATAAAGCAAATGCAAAAGTCAAGATAAAATATGACAATTAACTTCATATCATTGCCATAACTCTCTCTCTAATGGATATAAATGATTGTAAATTAACTTAGATTTACTTACGTGTCTTTGACTAAAGAAAATATCGTACCCAGTCTCGTGGTGTAACGTTATGCACTCGCAAAATTCATTAGACATTCATAAATGATTTCAATTTGAATATTTCCATGTTCTCGTACAGTCAATTGGCTGTGTTTCCAGTTGAATTGGTTTCCATATACCCCGGGCAATTGAGACGACAAGCAGATACGACATCGTCGACAGCAACGATGACAACTGCATACAAAGCGAAAGAACTCACATGGAACTGGGAGCAGGGAACTGGGAACTGGGAACCGATCAACGTTGAATGAGCAAAAACAAAAGGCTGAATAGAGGAAAGAAAAGGTCTCGTCGTAAAGGGAAAAGTTGGACTGAATGTTTGAAAAAAAGCTGGAACAAATTAACAAGTCTTAGTTTGGGTTGGACGAGCGTTCCGGCCAAGCGTGAAGATACCCCAGTGAGGCGGCACCATTGCGCACTCAAAACAGCCCAACAGGCCATTGCGTAAAGACAGTGAAAGCTGGGGAGGAACGCTTTAATTCCATTGAATGCTTAACCGAGGACTAAGCGACTGCAACAAAGGCTTTGTGTTAAATAGTTGAACGGTGCAAGGAATTATAATGAATCCAACACCTCACATGTTGCACACGGGTAGAAGTGTGGTAGAAGCAGAACGGGAATGGGAAGACGGGGATGATAAACCTGTGATAATTCAAATAATCATGGAGTTGGTCTTGCAGACAGTCAGCCACAGCCACATAGCAGCAGCATCCGGCATTCGCACTCGTATCCGCATCCTGCCAGAGGGAACCAGAGCCACAGCCAGAGCCAGAGCCAGCCAGTCAGGCAGGCAATGCAAAAGCACTTTATTTAAGTGAGTCCCACATGAATTGCACTTGGCTGTGCGTCTGGCTGTCTCTCTGTCTGTCTGTCGGTCTGGGCTGGCTGTATGTCTGTCTCCCCTGACTGTTTGTATTTGTAACACTTCTTTGCATTTTTTATGTTCTGTCTTTATAAAGCATGCACCCACCCAGTCAGCCCTTTGGCGGGCGTGCCCCCATCATGCCGGCATCAAGTGCCTTTGGCAGCAGCTGTTTGGCATTTCTGCGGCAGTGGATGTGGCTACTGAATGTGGATGAGGATGTGGCTGTGGCTACGGCTTTGGCTTCTGATTCAGCTCCGTCCTCGACTATGGCGGTCCGCATCTACTCATTATGTTAAGTTAGCTCATCCTTTTGCATTTTCCTTTGGCTGTGCTGCTGCTGCTGTTTGCTTCGACCCAACCCTTTTCATGACTTAAAGCGATTGCTTTTCTACTAAAGTTACAACCAGAGGGCGCATTAAATATGTTCTAATCAAATCAGATTTATGCCTACACATATTTTCGTGCTTGTGCCGAAAACATTTTACCATTTCTTTCAGGCATAAATCACAAGGATGTCAACGACCAGAGCAGGCTCAGAGGCCAAGAGTTTTCCCTGTCATTTCGTATTAAAACAGTTGCAGCAATTTATAGCTAGCACATGCAATGCAATGCGAGTGCAACTAAAGCCATTTACCTTTAGTAATTTCAGAATTTTAATTAAAGGCACTGGCCAGGCAGGCGGCAGTCAGTAGGCGGCAGGCAACTGCATTTCAATCTACGACCTCGGATGGGAGCGAAAGCACCCAGAGACACAGTTGGGCGCTATGTGCAAATGCATCAAAGGACATTTGCATTTGCCCGGCATTTGGAGATAATGTCCTGCGTAGTGGAGGCCAACCGAACTGGACTATCTCTGGCATACATATATGGGCGGCCAGGGCCAGGGCAAGTGCTGGGACGAGGACGTTATTAAATGCAAGTGCATCAGGCGCAGGGTTCGGGATCGGGCTCGGGCCCGAGCTGTGGTTGCCTAACGTCCTGTCCTGCTGGCTGTGCCATGTCCTGCATGTGTTTGTGTGTGTCCTGTGTGGGTGTGCGGGCTTCCTGTGTGCATTACAACTACATTGGAACAAGTGTGCTGCTTGTACTACTAACCTCTTGCAATTTTGGGTTTTGAATTTGCTTAAATTGCATTATTGTCGTTGTTGTTGGAACTGAAGCTGGAGCTGGGAGCTGGGAGCTGTGGCAAGCGCGTTGGTTGTTGCTGTTGCTGCTGCCTTTACTGTTACTCGAAGAGCCCCCGAGCTGATTGCCCTGCATTGTGTTTGCTGCTCAAATTTATCCCTTTGCAATTTTGTGCTTATTTGTTGCAGACTTGCCTGCCTTGCAGCTTTAACTAATTGAAATCGATTTTGAGACGAACGCTGGGAGAGGGAGAGCAGCGAGGGACCAAGTTTCCTTTGCCACTGCCTGACGTCTCCTGTCTCCTGTCCCTTGTCTCTCGTCTGATGGCATCGGGAATCATGTCAGCGTTAAGCCTAAATACTACACCCCAAAGTGCATGTCGTGCGTGCGGTTTGCAGAATCGATTTTTGGACTTCCGGAGCCATCCTTATGCACCCTTCTGCACCTCCTAATAAAACTTGCATGCGCCTTAAGTGCACTCCAACTTTCAAACGGCTGAACAAACTGTCTTCTGGCTTATGGCTGCGGTCTGTATTTTCATGCTTAATTAGATGGCAATCGGACCCACAGAGCGTAAGAGTCCCCACTGCATGCCATCCCATCCAATCCCATTCCATAATTATTATGCACAGAGGCAACAGAACGGCAGCCTGCACAATGGCAGCATGCAAACATGCAGCCAATTACCGTTTTGATTACGCCCTGTCTCCCATCTCTCTCCTTAACTCTTTGCCGGCAAACGCCCTTAAATTTGCTCAATCCCTAACCAGTTCGATAGGAGAATTGGAAACTTTGCAAATGGCTGGCTGCATGTTAATTAGTAAAAGTTTTGTGCTTGGCTTAGAATCGACTCACCTGGGGCTACACCTACGAGTAACTGGCACAGCGCAGAGCCTTTAGCTATTGTTAACCAATAAATATGATCGAAACAAGTTTTACATTCTTCGCCCACTCGACTGTTGTTGAACGACTTTAGAACAACTTCTGGAAGCAATTTTAGACTGCAAACAAGTGATAAATGCCAAGTGCCAAATAGTATTTGTAGCCGCCTAAGGGAGTTGTCTAAAAGTAAAAGTCGCAGATTATGGCAGCAGCTAGAACTATAGTAAGTACATGTAATAAATGAGTAACCATATTATTATCACAGCGTTGACTATTCATCAGCCATTTTCCACTAATCATAACAATTGTGAAGTTAGTTCAATTCAATTCCGATTGTCTCTTCCTGTTGCGTGGCTATTACTCCGTGTGCGTGGCTGAAAGTTGCACTTCCCTTTAGGGTGAACTAAATATTTGCCTTCTAACTCTTTGGTAATCCCATTAGTTTGGCTTTGTCTGGCAGCTGTGTGTCAGTCTGCCATATACAGCGCAAATGTTACCTCACCGACAGGACTTTGAAAAAGTTGCCAACATTTGTGAAAATTGACAAAGTTTGAAGTCAGGCAACAAACATATGGAAAACAGAGCAGCGTCATCCCATCCCATGCCATTCCATGACATCCCATGCCATGCCATGCATGTTTAATGCTGCCTCCAACTGCGTTGCGTGTTTTTGTCTCTATCTGTAGCTGTGTTTGTGTGGGTTTGTGTTCTGTGAGTGTGTGCATGCTTTGTCAAAGGCATCTTGTGGTTGCGTTTACCTAGGGAAATTGCAGCCACATTGTGGCGGCCATCGCCAACTCCAACTTGCACTGATTGCCTAACTGACGTGCGTTCCATCTGCTGTCCTAGCTGGTACTTGGATTGGCATTGGGTTCGGGGTGCGGGGACTGACGACTGGGTCGGTTTGTCTGGATGGCGACCGCTGGCTTGTGGTTAGTCTGCAGTGCTTTTGATTGATTTGGTTTGCTCTCATTTGCTTGCATAAATATTTTCCCAGCTCCAAACAGGGGAAACGGAAATCAATAGAGTTTGGAAACCATAGGACCTGGCAGCAGCATAAGTAGAATATTCGGTCACCCTAGCAGCTTGGCATTTGGAAATTTGGTTTTAATGAAATTACCAGGATTTGATTTTGTTTATTTTTACACATCTTTTATTTAATTAATTTGCAGCTATTTGGATTTTGGCTTGCGCCGCATCCCATCTCCATCACCACCAACACATCTACACATACATACATATTGATTCAGATGTACTATGCATATACGTATGTATGTGTGTATGTATACACATAAATGTTTACCTATGGTAGCAATACAATTTTATTGTTGATTATCTACTTTTTAATTAAATTCCATAAATATTACAATAATTTTTGCCCAATAAATGCAGTAACAGATTTGCGTCAGTTTCATCAATCAGTTGAAATGAATGGAAAGCCCTTTCCGGCAAACCAAATGACATCGAAAAAAAGAAATATATTTATTTTTGTGTCTGCAAAACACTATTTGAGGAGTGCTCTTTGCTCTTGAGAGCGGGAGAGTGTCAATCCAGTTATCCGCTGTTCATTAACCCGACATGTTTTTTACATCAGCTGGTAATTCAGAACAATTTAATTTATCACAACAAATTGAATTACACATATATGTATGTATTTATGTATGAATATAGGTGTAAACACGTGTACTTGTGTATATGTATGTATGTAGATGGATTGGTATCTAGTATGTATAAATGTGGGTATATTTCTAGCTAGCAAATGCACCGGCACTCGCCCCCACTCAATATCAATATCAATATCAATATCGATATTGATTTAAATATAACATCAGTGGTGAATCTTTAGTGAATGATAATCGGTAATCAGTAGTCAGTTAATCAGTTATAGTTAGTTATACTCGTAGATCAGCTATAGCCTAGATATAGTCTTTAATTTGCTCGAGTGTGCGAGAACTTTGGGTGCCTGCTTAATGCCTATTATACACTTAATGAACAACACTTAAGACTTGGCTAAATGCATTTAAATGCCACAATTTGTATCTCTTTATGTGTGTACTCGTGCGTGTTCGTGTCTGCTGGGTGTTCGTTTTAGTTAACGCCACCATTTAGCGGTGTACTTATTATACGTGTATCGTGTATTCTTGTCGCTCCTGCTCCTTCTTCTCGTGATACCTAGGGGGCGCAGGGCTGGTTAGTTATTTGCGTTTCAAGTGCGGGGTAGGTAGACGCTACGGGCATGCAATACAAGCTACAGTCAAGCACTGGGAGCAGCAATTCAATTCATTTCGCGTCAGTTGTATAGTTTACCTTGCCAGCAGTGAGGTCAACTCCTCGCGGTCCATCTTGGCCAGTTGCGCGTCCCCGGTGCTCTCCATGACGCGCTGCACCTCCAGGTCCAGGGCGCGCTGCTCTCGTTCGCACTCGCTCTGGTCCTGGCTGGGGAACTCGCGGCCATCGTGGAAGCCAGCGGGCGGACGAAACCCTCCCGACCGATCCACTCCGGCCCCAGCCATGGCTGCTATAGAGGCGGCCAGCGAGGCAGCCGTCTCCGCATCGACCTCACTGTCTAAACTGCGGAAAGGGAAGAGACTTCGCGTAACTAAAAGTGGAATTGGATCGTCTATCTTCCTGCTAATTCTAGTTCGCTAATTCTTTGCTCTTTTGATCATGATCTTTATTTATTGCTTTTGATTGATTTGGATTGGTTAGGGTTTAGGTACCTGAACTACCTGTTGCTACTACCAGGGCACTTTCGTCGCTCCAACGTTTGGTTGCTGGGCTGTGCCGCGTGCTTGCGGCTGCGCTGGCCGGCGCTCCTCTTCTCGCCGGCCACTCCCACGCCCACACCCAGGCCAAGGACATGGCGCGGCGTATTGTGGCGCCGCTCGGGCGCCGGCGAGCCCTGGTCGTTGTTGGACTCGGTGCTGGAGTCGGGCCGGAACATATCTGCAAGATAGCATGGGTTGGGTGCGATCAAACGCCCATGAGCCCGTGCTCTATACGAACCTACGACGGCGCGGCCGTCACTGCTGCGCGAGGACTTGCAAGGAACTCGATAGGTGGGCATGTTCGAAAACTCGGTGCTGGGACTAATACTCGTGTCCGACTCTGACTCGGCCACCACTCCCACCGAGCTGCCGGCATTCTTGGCGCTGCGCCCCGCGCTCGACTTCTTCGAGTGGCCGGCCTGCGAGCCAGCCACAATGGTCATGGACTTGCTCAGCGTGGACTCTTCTAATCGGGGAGATACATGTACATAATTTGCAGGATAATCTTCAGGGCAGAGCTGGTTACCATCTGTGTTGTAGTAGCGCTGCTTGTGCCAGCTGGACTTGCTCTTCACGTGCCCAAAGCCGGAGGTGGGCAGCAGCGGATACGCGGTGGCATTCAGATTCTCACCCTCCGGGTGGCCGAACGTCTTGAATTGCATGGTGTAGTCGAGTGGAGTCTGTGCCGCCACGGCACGTGTGGGAGTCTTGGCCGGAGCCCCGGTGCGGCCTCCATTCACGCTGAACGTGGCATACGGCGAAATCTCGTACATTTCTACAGGAGGGAGTCATGATAAAGGGCAAGAAAAAACAAGGTTGATTGCCTGCCTTCACACGGGACACGTACACAGCACAGCCTACACCTCAATTGACTCTCGGACTCACCCGACTCGTTGCCCTTGTCCACAGTCTTCACCGGCGAAGCGCTGTACACCTGCTGGTTGCGCCGGTTCTCGTGCTCCTCCTTGTACTCGCCTGGCAGGGCACGACTCTCGTAGCCCTCGGCCATGGGTCCGCACAGAGTGCGTCGGTGCTTGATAGTCAAAGCTCTGCAGAGGTAAAGATACATTTATGACTCTTCGTTATGGCTTTAATTGAAAGATGAAGAAAGAAAGCCTGTCCCCCCGAATGACTCTTGAAGTAATCGCTAAAGCATTTTCTTTAGGCAGAAAACCAAACCTTAAAGCACAAAATGTATTATTATTTCGTTGCGGGTGAGAAAAAATCTCGTTAAAGCCCTGTCAGGACAGTTAATAAATCCTTAATTAACATTCGCAAGCAATTAAGAACCAGCGAACCCCAATGCGGGCCTCCCTAGGACTTCTTAGGCCAGTCGCTGTTCCCAATTGAATTCCCCAGTTGCTGGCACCCAGCCATGGGCCCATGGCCCTGGCGCTGGAGCACTTACATCGTTATGATGGAGACCGTGATGATGACGATGACAATTAGCGTCGAAAACCAATCACCGCTGGTGGGATTTGTTGCATTTATCAGATTGTTCATCAAATCGTTTTCCGATGGGAAAACCGAGGGTGGCGGTATGGTGATGCCGTCAATGCTCGTTGTGCTGAAATGATAATGCTCCGTAGTTTTGCCCGCATCGTTGGTGGCGGAGATGCGCAGCTGATACCACTTGGCTGGCAGAAAGTCGCAGAAGATTAAATTTTCACGATTTTCCTCGGCATTCGAAATATCCGATGTGACAACTGTCCAGCGTATGTCGCCTGCAGGTTGATGCCAGAGGTCAAACACACACCGACACGTACACAGACACACGGGAAATGGAATAAAGAGACAGAGAGAGAGAGAGAGAGAGAGAAACAAAGAGGAAATTATGCATCATACGCCACGGTGCACACGGCAGGGAATACGGAATAAATTTGATAAATATTTATGGGTACAAATGGCTGTAGATTGGTCAGTTAATTGAAAACAAAAATAATTATATTAACTGTATTTAATTTAATGGAAATCCATAAACAACGAGAGAGGCCAAGAAGCCCGAGCGCCCAAGCTGACGCCTGGATACTCTCAATTGTGCATAATATAATTTATTTACGTAATTGCATATCATACAGCCAATTGGCAATATAAATAAGCAGACAGCCAATTATGTTTGGTTCAATGGAGTTAATCCATCGATAGGTTATTCCACCCACTACAGCCACTACGATGATCGCGTATTCCCAATTCGTTGCTAATTTGCACTTACCCAACGGCCGATGCTCTATGGAAAAGTGATGAATGCCACAGCCCCCGTTGTGCCACGATGACAGCTTCAGATTCACGCACGTCGCATTGGTGGCAATTAGTTCGTTGCCATTTGGCGCCTGTGAGGCTGCAAAATACCAATCGAAATTGCAAAATAGAAAAGGGAGAGAATTGGACAGGGCATAAGTATTCAGGTTGACGGCTGCACCGTCAAGTGGCGCTTGCGGTCGGGCACTGAAATTTGCATTCAGTGGCGGACTCCTAGCGAACTTGGGGTATGAAGTTTCGTTAGTTTTTTGAACACACTCACCCTTGCCTTTGGTCCAGACATTAATTTCCTCACTGGACACACCAGAGCCGACCATATTATGTGCAGACATTTTTATAATGTACTGATTTCCGCACTTCAGGCTCGTAATCGTGTAGGCGTTGTTCTCCGGCAGCAGCTCGGTGCTGAACCAACTCTCGCCGGCCGTATGGTGGGAGATGCTGTAGCCCTGCAATGGCGCACCACCATCGTCTGGCGCGTCCCAGCTGACACGTATGCTGTCGGCGGAAGCGTACTGCACGATGATTTGTGGTGCGCCGGGCGGCTTCATCGCAATGACCTGATATTGGATTTCGTCACTGCCAAAGAGATTGTTCGCCGTACATGTATAATTTCCGGACAGGCTGCCTTCAACGCCTGGCAGACAGTCAGGGAAAAGGGGAAATGGAAAAATCGGTTATAAATGTTAATGCGAATACCGTTCAGGCTCTGCCACCCATTCACCCACTTACGGTGTATCTTCAGGTTGCCCTCATTGGTCACCTCATAGAAGGGACTGAAGGTGACGGGGCGGTCGCGGGTCAGCCAGCGTGCCCTCGGCGTGGGATTTCCCACAGCCAGGCACTCCAGCACTAGTCCCGTACCCACGGCCTTGCGCACCACCTGACCAAACGAGGCGATGCGTGCTGGCGCTGAAAAGCAGAGGACAGAGTACAGAGTACAGAGAGAGTGGACCACATCAGCCCATGGGCAAACAGTTAGGTGTGCGAAGTGTGCGAAATTAAAATGTTGCGGCTTTTGTGGCTTTTCCCTGGCTCACAGAATAAATGTCAATTTTTAATTAAAGCGAAAAGTTGCATGCTTTATATACGTATTTATGTATGTAGTATGTATGTGTAAACGAATACTGTATTTACCTCGCGTATTGGTGGCCTGGGCAACCACAGATGTGGGCTCGCCCTCGCCCACGGACGTGGATGCGGATACCCAGAATTCGTACATCTGATTCTCGGCGAGGCTGCGTGCCTCGAATGTCACCGGATACCCATTCTCGTCCACACGCACCATGTGGGCTGTACGAAAAGAAAAATTACATACAGACACACTGTCCGTGTTTGGACTACTCACTCTTGGCCTGGCCCTTGCGGCCCGCTTCCCGAGCATACACCGTGTAGTGGGAGATGATGCCATTGCGATTCTTCGGCGTTAGCCATGAAATCAAAATCGAATCTGCCGTCAGCGCTGCCGCCTTAATGGCCGCCGGTGCATCGGGCACATCGTCGTCCGTCTGGCAGTACAAGGGCTGACTGGCCAAGCCATCGCCGGTGGCCGTGTAAGCCAGAACCCTCAGCGAATAGTTGCTGGCCTTGTGCAGCGTATGCAGATAGGTTTCCAGATTCGAGGTGCGTTTGATCTCCAGCTTGGCAGGAAAGTCAACTAATCAAAGGGGAAGATAGAAAGGTATTTGAGGGGATTTATAATTAACTGCAGCTCTGGCAACCGTGAACTGTATATACTCATATATCCAGTTGACGACAATATTGATTTGATAAGATTTGATAAATCAGTGCCAAAACCAACAATTTGCAGTCTCATCAAGGGACTGGGGCGTTGCCATCGCACATTGAACTCCTCGCCAAAACCAATAAAGTCAAGCAACTAGCTGGCTCCACTTCCCTCTGACTCCTGACGCGGTCCGTGCTGGATGGATGGCTGCCTGGCTGGCTGGCTGGATGACTGACTGTCTGGATACATATCATATCTATTGCTGTTTGCACAGCGCTCTTGCACTGGCAATATCAACAAAATCAGCGTCATAAAGTGCCAACTGCAAACTCCCAGCCGCATTCACAGTCGCTGTATGCTGCCACGGAAACTGGCACTGGAACACTGGAACTACAGCTATGGCTGAAAATGCATGTACTCACTTTGATGCACAATTGGGCGATATAAGATTTTATATCCCTGTATAATGCCGCCATGGAATTGCAGCGGCGGCTCCTGCCACGAAATCTTCAGACTCTGCGAAGACAGGGCCGTGCAATTGACATTCTGTGGCGCTGCCTCGGGCACTGTAAGAGTAACACCCGGACACCCGGTTGTAGGACATAGATTGCATATCGAGCTCATTAGATATACGCACCTCCCTCGGCCGTGGTGCCGAAGATAGCCGCACTCCAAGGGCCCGAGCCGAAGCTGTTCAGGGCCCGCACGGTGACAGCATATCGGGTGTACTTCCGCAAACTCCGCAGCGTGGCCTTGGTGGTGGCCCAACCGCCGACAATCACTGACTTCAGGGAGTTATTCACGACGCTAATGTAATTGATATTCTGCTTTTCCTCGGTACAGTTCACCGTGTAGCCAATGAGTTCACCGTTCCAGGACTCTCGGGGCGGGATCTGCAATTAGTTTAAGATATTATGCGGTGTAACCCACAATCCCACACTCCTGTTGTCCCCCTTCGCACCTGCCAAGTGACTATTAGCTCGCTCTCACCGCCTGTCTGCACCTGAACATTGGATGGGGCTTCTGTGGGCGCCTCTTCCTGGGTCTTGAGCACGATGGCTTCGGTATAGGCACTGCGTTCAATCTCATTGATGGCCTGCATGCGTATGAGGAACGTCGTCGCCGGCGTCAAACCCGCCACAATGGCGCTCTCGCGCAGGTCACTGTCATAGCTGTCAAAGGAGGGCAAACACAACATGGCTCGGCAAAGGCAAACATACCAAGGACGCACATGACACATACCTGCGACTAATACTCGTCGATGGCAGACTGACGTTGATGACGTTCAGCCCGTTCCAGTCGCCCCCCGCCGCACCCAGCGCCGCATGCGACTGCAGATACTTGAGAGCTTGATACTGCACCAGATAACTGAGGACTGGGGAGTTCCCATCGAAGGGTCGACGCCAGCTGAGCTTCACTGTGCGGGAGCCCACTTCAAAGACCTCCAGATTGGAGGGCGTGTCGGGTCTCTCCTGCACGGCCAGATAAATGATCTGCTCGGCGCGACCGTAGGGATTTTCCGCCACACAACGATAGACTCCCGAGTCATGGCGATCGGAGTGGCCGATGGTCAGCTGTGAGTCCACACCCTTGTCCGTCTTCATCTCGGCAATGCTGAAGCGAAAGTTGTTCAGATCAATGCGTCCATTGTTGTGGGTCCAGCCAATGGTGATGGGCTCATCGCCCTTGGCATGGCAGTCCAGGGTCACGGGATCATTTCGGCGGGAACTAATATTGCGAGCGGGCTGCTCGAACCGAGCGGGTTCTGTACGAAATAGAAGGTACATTAAAGCAACCCATTCGGGCTGTGATATGCTCTGAGCTCCAATTACCATTCACATTGATGCGTATTATCTTCTTGAGGCCGGCTCCGATTTCGTTTGTGGCGCGGCACATGTAGTAACCCTCATCGTTGTCCGTGGCCAGATTCAGCAGCAGCGAGTGATTACGCATGCTCAGGGGCTTGAAGTCCTTCGAGGCTTTGCCTGCAATGGGACTCTTTTAATTTAACTAATTACCAGGCAGACTCCAGACTCCAGCACTGCCAAATGTTAATTGTCAAGTTGGATCTTGGGCATAGGCGACCCAAGGCTCAGCCCATTGGGACTTTAATGAGCCGTGTGCCTAGGTCCGGGTTACGATTTTGATTGGCAAACTTACCCTGACCCTTGAACCAGGTAATGGCTGGAATCGGATATCCTTCCGCCTCACAATTTATCGATATTGTGTTGCCCAGCATAATGGCCGTGTCCATGGGCTCGTAGCTCCAGCGAGGTGCGACTGAAACGTGACCAGAACCCAGAGCAAAGCGTAACGAACGGAGAGAAGAACAAACAACAACAAAATTAACAACTTTCGGATAGGTGTGTGCACGTGTGTGTGTATATCTTAGCTTTGTGTGCATACACCGAGGGAAAGAGGATGTCAAGTTTTGGAGTTTAGAAAGTAGATTTGGTTCAAAAGGTTTAACAAATCAATCGAAATGGAAATTTCATGAAAAAACTTCATCAAATTATATTTTGTATTCTTCATTTCATACAATCTTTCTCTCAGTGTAGGCCGAAAAAAGGGCAAGCAACTGGCGCACAAATCCTGTGTGATTTATTTTTGAATCAGCAGCGAGTCGCTTCAATAGACACACAGCAGGCCATGCCCATCCCCATCCCCATTCCATTGCCAGCCCATCCCAGTAGAGGCCACTCACCCCGCACTTGCAGCTCTGCCGTGTAGTTCACCTTGGCAGCCGCGTTGCCCGCGTAGCAGGTGTACTTGCCGCTGTGCTTTGCACTGATGTCCTTGAGCACCAGCAGCGAGTAGAACTCCTCCTTTTTCTCGGTAATCTGGTAAATTGAAAGAAACACAAGAGTAGCGACAAAGACGTGCAAAACTTTCTCGATGCCATTCGGACAGTTTGAAACAAAGAAGAAGGACTGGCTGTACGAAGGACTTACCTGCAGGCTGCTAGGAATGGAGCTGTCATCCTTCTTCCAGCTAAAGTAGATGGGCATGTCGCCCGAGGAGACTGCACAGGTGATTTGAGCGCGGCCGCCCTCCTGCAGGTTCTTGGGGAACTTAAAGGGCTCGATGACGGGCGGACCTTGATGAGCGATTAGCCAACAATGCGGGCAGACATTAATGTGTGTGTGTGTGTGTGTGTCAGGAGGAGTGGAGTGCAAAAGAGAGTGCCGAGGCTGACAGTTCCCCCTGAGAGTCCCCTCTACTTACTGTTCACGTTCAATTGCATGTCACGGCGCGCTTCCTCGCCGGCCCGACTCCGCACAATGCACGTGTAGATGCCCTGGTCCCGTCCTGGCTCCACATTCTTGATGACCAGCTGCCCACCCTCGGCCACTGTGGCCAGCTCAAAGTGTGTGCCTGTGTGGATAGGGGGTGAGGTAAGGAGAAAGAGCAGGAAGAACATTGGAATGTGTAAAGTGCTGTCGACCGCCCTTCTCCAATTTGTCTTACTCGTTGTCAATTCCTGATGCGCTTTCTCCCATCTAATTTGTTCGATGGGATAACCAGCAAACGGACAGTGCACAATTATGTCCTCGCCGGCAACGGCTTTGATCGGTCCAATGGCTCGCACATACGGTGGTCCTGAAGTGAAACGTACAAGAGATTGTAGGAAAAGCTTTTAGATATATTTTTTGGGAAATGGATTAATATTTCCTGAGTAAACTACAGATTAAATATTCTTTAACCCTATGAAAACTCTATCAAGTAATTTCGGTGTTTCTAGTTAAATTTAAAGTTTAATTTCTGCTTAAGAAAAGTATAATATTGATAAAATAAATTAGTTTGTCAACAGCTTTTTATAACTACTCAAATCAATGACAAACACTTATTTTCTGTTGGTTTTGGAGTTGCAGTTGCTGCAATTAAGACTCCAAATGGAAAGCTACAGGGGGTCTGCTTCAGCAAGTGAATGACAGGGCAGGGCAGTAGCTGTACTGTTAATTTCACCGCAACTGTATGGGTTTGTTCGTATTAGGGCATTGAGAAATTTATTAAATTAGTTACAAAATGCAATTAAGCAGGAATACGGCACACGAATGCTGAATATTTCCAATTATATTCGTTTGGCGCACAAGCGACGCTAATGCATAAAATGCAGATGCAGCCACAAGGCTGCTCTCGTGTGTGTGTGTGTACTGCAGCTGTATGTATGCATTTTTAGTGCTGCTAATGCGGATCGTCTGCATGGGTAGAATGCGTTGCATAAATTGCAATATTCATAATTAAACAGGCGGAGCCAGAGCCTGTGGCTATCCTGCCACCCACCCAATAGGATTCATCGGGCAGTGCAGTCATTACGTTCGATGAGCGGTGTGGACATGGCAGGAGATGGAGCGGTTTGTGGTTAGAGCTGGTCATAATCGAAACTATTTTGACATAAATATGTGAGGCAGCCCATGTCAGTGTGCGAGTAGAGGAAAAACCACTGAAACCCAGAAGGAGACTGACTACACTCTGGGGGAGGTCTCTCCATCTACTGATTTATTCAGTCATTCACTCATTGGCTCACATTCTAGATACATCGGGAACAACTGGCCGTGGCTAATTTGATTTTCAATTCAGCTCAAAGTGCGGCCTGGACAGCTTTCAAAACAGAATCATTTATCATCAATACGCACGCCCACTTAAATATCAAGTATACGCAAGCACACACAGACACAACAGGCAACCATGAGGATATGGCACACAGGGATTGGAGCTGACAGAGCGTTCATCATCAATCACTTGGCATGAAGGGCATATGATTTATATCTGTCACATATCCATTCCTTTATGCATTATTAACACGTTGAGATTACGCATTCGGAACTGCTTACAATGCCCAAAAGTTCCAAGTCAGTGGGGGAAAGGAATACCGTGCAAGATTCCCGTATGCTAAGAGTTTTATATTTACAGTTTATGCTCCGATGTGAGCTCACAGAGATTATCTGTGAGTTTTGTATGCGGGATAACAGCCATTGGTAGCGGCAATTCACACGAAGACTCTGAAATTGGAGAGACACAGCCACAGCAGGGGGAACAGCGGCATCGGCAGCTTGTTAGCGGGCAAAAGCCGAGGCATTGATGCCGCGGCTTTGCTTGCATATCGTGTGGCATGATTGGAATGAAAGAAACATCATCATCGCCTGCTGCCTGCTACCTCATGCCTCCTGCCTCCTTGTTGTCGCAGTCGATGTCGCTGCCTCAAGAGATTTTCTTTGACGCGCAGCCAAGCATTTTCTTGCTGAATAGCAGAGTTATTTTCCCCATATCTCTGCACTCCTTTTTATACATTCAGTTTTTGTTTCGTTGCCTTGGCAGCGTTTCCAATCAGCTCTCTCCTCGATTGGCGATCCCTGATTCCCGATTTCGCTGCTGCTCCTGCTTCTGCTGTTCATGGACCGGATTCGGAGCCCCTTGGGATTTGCATTGTTTGGCCAGCATACAAAAGGGTCGCGATAACAAAGCGGACGGAGGCAGTGATTCTTCAAAACATTCTTATTTGTAGGTCAATATAGCAACTTACCGTAGACATTTAACCTCGCCGAGTGTTGAACACTGCCCATCGAGTTGGTGGCCACGCACCTGTACAGACCGCCATCGTCGGGTCGCACATGTGAGATATTCAAATGGCTTATCACGTCACCGGACATGTCGACAAATTGCCCGATGGCAAAGCGATGATGCAGCGAGACGTCTATAATGGGCTGCGAGTCCAGCAGCCAGGAGAACTGCAATGAGCACAGACAAAAATCAATAAGAACCGGCGGCACCTTCTGCAGGCCATAATTTCAGCGATTATTTAGCAATGTGTGGGTGTACGTGCTCGTGTACGTTATAATATTGCATAATAAGGCCAATAAAACATTTGTGGGGGGTTTGTGTGGCAGCTTACTTGGGGCGGTGGTGAGCCGCTGGCGGAGCACTTAAGCGATATTAATGGCCCGGGACGCACATTCTGCTCAATGAAGGTGTAAATCAATTCCGGCACAGTGTCTGGAAGGAAGTGAGAGACGGTTACCACCTGATAAATGCCAAAACTCTGGCACATAAACTATGCATGTCGCCCGTCAACTTACCGCCCAGCTTCAGCTCGGCCATGGCCTGGGCACTGGCGCGTTGGTTCTCGACAAGGCACTGATAGACACCGCGGTCGCGCCGTCCCACGTTCTGTACCAGCAGCGAACTCTTCGACAGGAACCGTATGCTGTCAAGGACAAGGGGTTAAAAAAAAAACAGAAAAAGAATAAAGCAAAGAGTGTTAAAAATGCCAAGTTTCTCGGGTAAAAACTCCTGAAAACTGAAAACGTTGCAGAAAAAAACCCGAGCCAGTCCCGCAATTTCCCATAAACTCACACCAAGCCGGAAAGACACATGTGTGTGTGTGTGTTTGCCCACGTAGCCTTTTGTTCATTCAGGCGAAATTTGTTATTTATTTTATTAGCATAAGCATAAAAATTTCTGCTTGATTTGTAATGCTGATTTGCTCGGTCTCGGTCCTCGGGCTCCCACTCATCGCCGCCTGCTTATCCCCGAGCAATATTCCTTGGCCAGCAGCTGGCCAACGCATAGAGAGGAATACGTACACAGATATACGTAGATATATAAACGTATTTACATAAGTATGTACACATATATGAGAGAGAGAGAGAGAGAGAGCACAAGGGATGTTTGTTTTTGCCGGCCAGTTTGTTTGCCACCAGCTGCTGCTGTACAACTGCTGCCATCTCTGGCTGCAAATTTAGTTTGCTTTCGGTTTTGCCCTGGCATATTATGCTGATTTCGTGTAATTTGCATTAAATTATCAAGATGTGTCCGAGCTATTCAAGCGAAAATATGCACAAAGCGTCTGTTGCTCTCTCTCTCTGCCTCTGGGCCAAGGATATTCCCCGAGGCCTGGGTAAACTACTGCTGTGTGTGAAGTGTGGGATTTGCATCCATTATGCTATCCTTGCCGGCGTACTAGTAGATATACACGTGTAAGTGTTTGGATATGCCAGGTGAGCCTTAATTAAAAACAATAGAATCTACGTTTCTATTTGAACAGAGCGGCCGCGCATAGTGCTCTACGGATTAATTGCTTTTCGCCATCAGCAGACATCGAAAACCAATTCAAATGAAACTATCCGCAAACATTTATGCTGCATTATCATTGGAAACAATCAGAGTCCTTTGAGCACTGACCTTACACAGCATCACTCAATCAGCCCCCGCCGAAACAGAGCAAAGCTTTTAAACAATCAACTGAACCAAAACCGAACCGAGCCCAAACGAACCGACGCGAATCGCATCGAAGCGAATGAAAATAAAAATGCAGCTGCGGAATCAGAACTGCCACCGAAAAACGTCACTAATACCGGTGTGACACTTGCTGAAATTTAAACTGACTTTTGGGATTAGTGGTGCCAAAGAACCAGCAAAAAATTGACACATTTTGAGTTTAAATAATACAACAAAAATAAATACATACGTTTTTCTCTTTTAAAATCAAATCTTAAAATATCGAACAAAAAATTGCACAAAAAAACGATAAGTTTACGTCATTTATTTTTAATTTTTATACCCATTTTAAATATTTAATGTTCTTAAATGTTTCAATCAATTCGTAAAGTAATATAAACCTGAAATAAGTCCAAGTATTCCTCCGTCAGTGCAATATTAAGTAACTGACATACCCGTTCGATGGCGAAAAAAAATGTATTTGCGGCTGGCAGGCAATGAACTGCCATATAAAAATGGTTCGCTCCTTGCACACCCGCCCGTTGCCAGCCATGGGCAGCCGCTTCGACCACGTCCATCAATAATAATAATAATAACAGTAACAATAAAACATTTTCACTATGAGAAATGCCCTAACAACGACGGACGCCGAAAATAATAGAGGGCTGAGGGTAATCTATGGCTGGCTCTGTGGCTCTGCTTTTTTAATATTTTTGGGACGGAAGGAAGGCTTTGTAGCAACCGTTTTGCAACTGGCAAAACTGATAAAAATCGAAATCGGCTATACAATGTTGCATGTGGGTTTCCTTCCCTGCCTTGCCTGCCCGGTTGGTTGCATGTTGCTCCTATTTCGCACATCCTCTTAGCCCGCTTCCTCCCATGCCTGCAAGGCCTCCCAATAAAAATCCCAATCCCAGTTTCATGCCGGTTTGCCTCTACTTACTTATCCCTGCCGGTGGTTAGTGCATTATTCGCCTGCAGCGGCTTGCCATTGTGCAGCCAGTCGATGGCATCGATCGCCGAACCCGTTGTGGTACAATTGAAATTTGCCGTTCCGCCCGAATTGACAATTTGAACTTGCGGCAAAATATGCACAGATACATACGAATTGACACTCAGGCGTATTTCGATGCGCTGCTCCCCGAACTGATTCGAGGCCTGGCATATCTGGAACGAGAGCGACGAAAGGGCCGCACAGTTAGAGCGGAAATTCCAGAGTGTTTTTTGGCATTTATATATATATATATATGGGTATATATAGTATGTTTGGAATGGAATCTCAATCCGAAATGGGGGTATGGAATGTTCAGTTTGTCAGCAGTTGGATGTTTAATGGTTACTTACCCACTTGCCCGCATCGCGTTCGTCAGCATTTTTGATGAGCAGCAATGTTCGTGAAAGTATCACTCGCTGTGACGAGGGTATGGGATAGAGAGCTGCCGAGTCGGAAACGCGATACCAGCTATAAATCAGACAATGTAAAGCATAAATATGTAAACTCGCTTTATGCCAGGCTTCAACTTTGCTTGACTGTTGTTTAACATTCAAGCTTAAATAAAATTCTACCATATGGATTTAAGGTTTAATGTTTGTGTGGTTATGAGATAGAAGCTCTGCAGTCCGCTCTTCAAAGTACTCAACACAACTTTCACTCAATTACTTAGTTTACATTTTAGTTTCAAGACTAAAAGAGTAATCTTTCTTTGTTTTATCCATTCCAAAAAGAATATTTTTCAGCACGCACTCAATCACTTACAGATTCATTCACGCTCCGGCACAAATACTCTGAGAAATCAATAAAAAAAACAGACTCGTGGGGCAGTTGCCTGAATAACGATTCAGCATCTTCCACTTCAGTTGGCCATTCTGGCCACGTAGAGCAGACCGGCTCACGCATAAACTTATGCTGAAAACAAAATTATCGCATTTTTTCCGCATTTATAGTAATCAGAGCAGGAGTTTTCCCTTCTCCAGCTGTCTGCTTGTAAAATATTTCTGGCACTTTTCCTGTCTGCTTCAGCGTTTATGGTTTTCCACAGAAAACTTTGCTCTTTGCATGTTTGTCTTGTGCACAGCCACTCTTCCTCTCAGTCTGTCTGTCTGTCTCTCTGAATGACTGCCTGAGCTCCTGTCGCGTGTTTGTCTTCTCCAGAAGGACTCCCCGAGTATGCCAGAGTTTGTGTGTATTAAGTGTTTAGAACTGTATGAAATTTTAATAAGCCCTGCTAAGTGAAACAGACTGTTAAATTAAGTTCCCCACGAGCATTGGCAGTGGCGCTTACTGCTTTATCTTGCTAATTAGCTGTAACGGCCCGTCATGGGGTTACTTGATATGTGCTCCATTCTTTGACTTTTATCCATTCATCGAAATTACTTTATATTGTTTTGGGCATCGATTTGCTTTGTTTGTTTGTGTAAGCCGATACATTTCGAGCGGGTAAACAAAATGATTAAGTTACTCCCAAACAGATGGAAACTAAGACTGAGACGGGAGTAGCTTTGCCTTGTCTTGTGCCCATTATTAGTTTGTTTGTCGAGTGAGTGGATTCGTTATCTATTAGCACATGGCTAATGCCCGTGCCGGTTAGTGCCCCGGTGCTTTCAGTGTGTCCGTAAAGGCACCTAATTAGCACTAAAACAGCAGTCCCTAATATGCAATAAAGCCAGAATCCCCTGACAAACATTCAAATGCACTTAAGTGTTGTCTATAACCAGGAACCCTACTCCCCACACCCTCTTCCCAATGGCTGCTGCGTGATGTTATTTTATTGCCAACTGCTGCGAGATACTCAGAAACAGATAGAGATTTGGGGGCCGCCAGCAGGCAATGCCAAAAACAGATGAAATTAGCCCCCATAACGGAACAGAGACAACAGAAACAACAGAAAACAAAGGTTAAGGCAAAATATAGGACTGGGTTAACTCACGTAAATATGGGGAATGGATTGCCCTGTATGTTGCACGGTAGATGAACATCATTTCCACGCTCCACGTGAATCTCCATCACGGGCTTCTGGGTGGTGCGTGGTGCCAGGTTCTTGCTTAGCTCTGTGAAAGCATACAATGAGTAATGTTACCAAGGAGGTGAAGTGGGGTTGATTGTCGGAGCTTACCCTTAACCTGCAGCATCACTGCATCGCTGCGCTGCCGCTCCCCGTTCAGTGTGTTTGTCACCAGGCAGCTGAACTTCATCAGGCCATCCTCGGAGCGCACCGAGCGAACGTACAGGTCCCCGGAGGCGGCCAGGACCACATAGCGACCCGCTGTGCAGAAATAATAACTATCGTGGATCAGAGACATTGAAAATGCAACCAGCAAGAGCTCGATGCCGAAATAACTACAGCAAAATCAAAGCATTTCCCCCTGCATCCCACTGCGTATACGTAACCATTTCCAATAAATGTCAACGCTATCCCATCCCTCACCCACCCCCCAGGGGTGATGCTGCAACTTCATTGGTAGCACACAACAGAAAGAATTGTGTGCACATAAATTTCAGAAGCAGATAAACACCCACAAAGGGTGGGCGCTGTGTGTAAAAATGTGGCAACACTCACCGACATCCGACAGATCCGGGAGCAGTATCTCCTCGCCGCGATGCCAGCTGGCCACGCGCACATAGGGCCGCACATATTCCGGTATGGCGCACTTAATCAACGCCGAATTTCCCAAATAGACTTCAGTGTTTTCCACGTGCACATGAAATTGACGACGCACCACTGGGAGGTGGAGAACCAGCAGCAGCACCAGAACCAGACCCAGACATAGAGTCACAGGCGAACACAAAAAGAAACAGAAATCAGAGAAAGACTGTCAGAGATATATCGTATAGATGTATATGTATATGTGTGCATGCTGGCGAAGAGAGGAGAGAGGACAGGATCCCGAGTGGAAATAAAAGTCAACAAACGTGGCTGCTGTGTCTGCCCGTTGGCGCAAACGGCGCATACAGATGAGCGCATAAAACGCTTTCGGGGTAGCACACAGCACAATCCATGGCGACCGACCATCGGGTAACGCCTGCGACAACAGCAGAGCTGGAGAGCAGCAGGGCCAAGCGGGGGCAATAAACGTGGCACAATGCAAAAATGGCAGCAGTTTAAATGAATGAAATCGCTTGAAATTACATGCAAAGCGGAAGTTGAAGAGCAGACAAAATACGAAAATCGAAAGAAAGGCAACAAAAAAAGACGAAAAGATATATGCATCTCTCGTATATGTGTGTGTGTGTGTGTGCGAGAGAGTTACTGTTACTCATGGATGGAACAGATCGAAAGAAGAAACAGTGCAAAAGTCGACTGTGAGATACTGAACACCACAGAGTTCCATTTACAATCCACAGTATCACATTGTCTTTCGAAATTCGAAGTTTAATGGATAAAGAAGAGTGCCAGAATGCACCGAACCACCTGATATTACAGATAAATCTTTTGTGGGGTATAAACCAATTCGATTCCTTTTCCCCGTTTCATGCATCCACCAACGTTGTTCTTGTGCCTCGTAGAAAAAGAGTGACACAAATGATACACATGGAAAATGCAAAGTGTAAATATTGAATGAGATTTTAAGCGACTATCATGCATCGTTGCTTTTTTTGGGGCCGTGCTGTGGGGGATTGGTTTACTTTGGGCCTGGAGCTGTGGGCCAGTAAGTAAATACCCTCAGCGATAGCTGTTTTCGAGGTCAAGCATTAAGAGCGAATGGGGGAATGCAAACAGAGAAAGGATAAAATAATTAAGTTAATTTCATGCAGAATGCTGTTGGGCGGGAAAATACTAGCATAGTAAGTTGCATTGATCGCCTCAAGCGATGGCGGCATATGTCAGGAAATGCATAGGAAATGAATGTTATATGAGGGGAAATAGGAAAAAATGGAGGCAAGAAAGGAGAGAAACTGGCGCACAGGTGACAGGCCCCAGGCCCCAGGCCCAGGGCTGGCAGCGGAAAGCAGAATCGCAAAGAATGCAGGGACACCCCATTGGAGCAGAGGCATCCAGCCGCCCGTGCCAAACGTGAGCGGCTTCGAAATGCTGTCATCATAATGCGCCCAACAGCTTTTACTCTACTCCTGGCTCCTCCTGGATCCGCACCATAGTTTGTGTTGCATGCTAATGGTGGGGGCTCACTCCACTCGCAATAGTCGGGCAGCTACTTTAGTGTACTTTACGCTTACCTGCCTGCACCTGAACGTTCCGACTGAGGATGGTGCCCGCCTCGTTGCTGGCCCTGCAGCGGTAGGTGGCCTCGTGCACATCCGTGCGATAATATTGCGCCAAAAACGGTGGGAAGTGCAGCGTGCCGTTGCCAGATATTTTCCTAGAAATACACATACAAAAGAAGCGAATGGCGAAAGGCAAAATGCAATATTTTAGTGGGCGCATTCTTTGGGCTTCGTTCGTATTTATTTATTTATTTGGTAAAAGGAACGGTGCAGAGCGGAACGACTCAGGCGAGAACGTAACACACAAATTTGTTCCACAAAAGCGCCAGAAAATGGCAGCCACTTTGCTGGCGAGTATTTTTACGAGCATAGCACACAAGTCCAAGTGCTATACATGGAGCGTAAAGTGTGAATTTACATAAAAATGCAATAAGCGTAATGCTGTGTGTAGTCATAGAGCCATACTTACTTCTATACGTACTTATTTAATATATGTGCATGTGCATTTGTAGCACATAACTGATATGAAAGGGTCTAAGCTGCTGTAATTTTCGATGCCCTTAACAATTGCTTTGGGTAAATGCCATGCCATGGGAAACCAAAATATTTCTCTGCTCTGTCTGCGTTGCTTAGTTATTTCTAAATCAAAGCCAAATCGTAATTACTAACATTTCTCTGGCATTTTCAGGGATTCCTTTGGCTTGTTCGGCTCTGTAATCCCAAATGTCAGTGTGCATGAGATGCCAAATCAGGCTTTAAGCTGCTACAGGGCTTTAAGCCATTTGATTATCGTTGTGGCTGCAACAGAACACCCATCAGGTTCCCATCACATAACTCATGCAGGCTACCCGCCCCATCAACCAGTCCTGCTGCAGTCTCAGAGTGCCAGTTCCCGCTAATCATCTCCACTGCAGTCGGGGCTAACAAGCTCCGACGACATGGATGAGGTTTTGGATGGGGTTGAGGTCTGCTGCTGGGGCTGGGACTGCTGCAGAGTTGTCCTGTGGAAGCGCCGGGCGAAATGGCAAACAGCATCAACCGAAAAAGGGAAAACTTCATCAAGCGCTGTTTTCAAAAATGTTTAAGTGCCAGCAATTTGTTTACGTCTATTGCGTTTGCAGGGAGTGCACAGGGAAAAAGACAGAGAGAGAGAGAGAGAGAGAGCTTTCCATTCCCTTGCTGTCCGTCGACAGTTTGACCGTCTGTCCGTTCGTCCATTCGTCTGTTGGTTGGGTAGATAAGTACACGTCCTATATACATATACCACCCGTCACTTGAACTCAACTATGCTCTTTAGTAGCTTAAAATAAATTTGGTTTCATTTCTATGCACTGCCATCGCATTCGAGTTTCTCCTTTTCTCTTCCCTTTTTCGGGTACTCGCACACACTTGAAAAGCCCAGCATTTGGACAAGTGTGAGTGTGTGTGTGTGTGTTGTGTGTGTGAGACATATCCTGTGAGATCACGTATTTGAAATGACATTTCATTTTGCGAAACATAAAAATTCTTTTAGTAAATTTCGTTGCCATCTGTGTTTTGGCCAGGGAGTTTTTTACAATTTTTATACGCATTCATTTTCGGTTCGTGCTATGTATGTGGCATGTGCGCTATTTTTTACGATTTATTGGGGCTTTCGTTTGGTTTTATTTGCGCGTGTTTTTGTTATATAATAATCCGTTTAAGAGCCCTCTCCGTGCGGATCAACAGCAATTTGTTAACAGCAGCAGTCTAAGCCAAACAAATAGTTGCTGATGGAAATATATGCAAGTACACATTTGGAAGCGATAATTGTGTGAAGCCAGTGCTAATGGATGCCAGCCGTGAAAGCCACAAATTAAAGATTCACTTGTGTGTTTGGCTGTGGAACGACTAATGTACTCGTCTTGATTAATGCTGAACATGGCATTGCACACGCGCATCACATTTAAGTTGTCAGTTGCGACATTTTTAATATTTTAAATGTTCACAAAGCTGCCACAGACAAATAGATAGAAGAGAGAGTAGATGGGATGAGGCCTGGCATTAACATATGACTGCCGCAGATGCAGTTGCCGTCAGCATTACTTTTGTGCAATTTCTTTGGCTTTTTCAGGCAACCAGCAAAGGCGCGCCTTTTGTTGGGGCACCCTCGGCTGCTGTTGCTTGTCAAGCATTTTCCATTGAAAAAGTTGACACAAAGGGGAGGAGCTGCTGGGAAAATGCAGTGCAATGTCTGTTAACATTGATTTTCACAGCTCGACTTTCGAGCAGCAGCGTCTTCGCGGCAGCAATGTCAATTAAAACGAAAGCGTTTCCAAAAATAACTTTAATGCAGCGCCGCAAACAGAAGCCGCAACAATGTGACTTCCGAAACCGCCGTCAGGAAGCCAGACGACACATACTTATGCCAACACACACTCACTCACTCACTCCCACACACACTTACAGACATGAGCATATTATTACATAAACGCATTGTTGGGGCAACCGCAGAACTTACCTCAGTCCCGGCACCTGGGTCGCCAGCGTTCCGTCGCGCAGCACCCAGGACACAACGGGCGGTGGGTTGCCGTGCGCCGTGCAGGTAACCTGTGCCCCCGTGTCGTTGCCGAAGAGCAGTCGGGGTGCGGGCTCCAGCAGGAATGTGGGTACGCGTAAGCCGCTTGTGGCCAGGACTGGCGGCAGTGGCAGGAACACGAGCAGCAGCAGCAGCGGCAGCAGCCCTAATGCTGTGGCAGTAAGCGCTGAAACGGGAGGCCCCCAGAAGAGGTGGAAAGAGAGCGTGTACCAGGTTAATTATCCACATTGTCGTTATAGTCGAGTGTAGTTTGCTTAAAACTTTAATGTCGTTGCACATAGCTGTTGCTGTCGGCAGTCTGCGCCACCCAGCGAGCCATGTGTGCTCTGTGCCTCGAGTGCAACTCATAAATGCGGTTAATTTGGATTCGGTTTCGTTCGCTGGCAGCACTCGACAGCCGAGCCGCCTCTTTAGCAGCGGCTTGTGTAGATGAAATTCACTTTTCGTATGTATATTTATGCAGTCTGAGCTGTTTGTTTGCCAGCAGCAGCCACACGAGCAGCAGTAGCAGCTGTGCAAGGGCATCCAACACTAAAAACCGAAGCTGGCAATACGCTTCCAGCTCCGCCACAAAATCCCGTTTTGAATTAAGTTTGACTGAATCATGTTGAAACATCAAAATGGAACTTGGAACAGAGCGCTTCTCCTTCCTTTGCTTTAGTTCTGTACAAAAGTTTATTAACTCCCCCGCTGCTGAAAATGTACAAAAACTGAGAACTTACCTTTTGACTTGGCTAGAAGAACAAGCTCTAATAAACTCATTTCGTTGCATGTAAATTCAGTGCTGGATGTAGAAAATTAAATTTAGTTTCGTTTATTTTTGCAGCTGCTTGTATATTTTCTCAATATGCAATATGCAGGAACATCTACGGGTACACAGTTTCTTCTGGCTCTGGATCTGGCTGTGTGTTTGCCTTTTGCATAAACTGTGCTTGCTGGCTGGTTGCTTATTTATGTTTTTGTTTGAAATTGTTTGCAGTTATGTTGCCGGTTGTGTCCAGCCACCTGAAATATACAGAAAACGAAAGCCAACGTTTTAATTTACATATGCATTATGAAAATGTTTGGCTTTCTATTGTTTGGCTGGCCAATTTGTAAAACTGAGAAAGCAAAACAAAAAATATATTTCTTTTTTTTAGCAATTATGTTTTCCGGCTAGTACGAAATGTTTTTGTAAATATAAATTGGCAGAGTCACATTTGAGCTTAAATGTGTCGTTTTTTATTTAACAATGGATTGCAGCTCCTTCAATCTCTTTTGTCCATGGATGATTGTCTGAGTAAACAAAACTTTAAGTGAAAAAGCTTAGAGAAACTTTTAGAATTCTTTAAAGTTTTAAAGGTACATATCCATGGTGCGCCTTGAAACTAAGCCATTTCTTGCATTAAACTGTACTTTAATTTCAATATGCAAACCCGCTGATGGAGCTTCCCCGAAATGTTCTTTATATTCATGTCAAGTTCAAATCATTTTAGTGACAAAGGGCACTGGCTGGGCAACGATTTGCAGTCTGAGTTGCGCAAACAAACCCAGCGACAATTACAACAATACAACGGTATACGGGATACAGAACACAAAGTGCTGTATAAATATGCCAGACTCGACAACACATGACGACATAGGCGAGAAATCAACATCAGTTCGCCGCATTGGGAGGCCAGCACTGCCACATCCAGGACACACACTCACATTTGCCAGAGAGCAATCCTCCGTTTGCTTTGCTGTAGAGCTCTTGGTAAATACATTTAACGAGTATTTATGAGCGAGCATACGAAATGAATGACTTTTGCCATCATTAAATTTTATTTGGAATGGCACAGGGCACGGGGCACGGGGCACAGGCACAGGGCAAGTTCTCTCTGCTCTGATCCAACCCCATGGAATACATGCGCGCCCGACTACAATGAAGAAGACATAAACATGTTTTGAGGTCGAGAAGCAGGAGTTCAACAGCCCAGTAGAAAAGTTCGAGCCGAATCCTTTTCCATCCTCAGTCGGTCGGGCACTTAGCTTAGCGACTAAATAAACATCATCATGACACCCATTACAAGAATCGACAGAAGCTGGAGAGTCTGTGCTGGTCCCGGAGAAATCCCGTAGAAGGAAGCGCTCCATTTGGGCGGTGAGGGTCACACTGAAGAGTTCTTTTTATGTTTGCAACTTGACACCTTTTTATTGAGTGGCGGGGCGTACACCGTAGACGCTCTCGACCCATGTGTGAGGCATCTCTGTTTGCATTTAATTGAGAATTTTAAATGATTTGTTTATTTTTGCAGCGTCTTTTGTCAAGCGATTTGCCACGAGCAATTCGTTTCTTTGCCTAACACTTGCACGGCGTCACACAGTCATTACAAACAAGAGAGAGAGGGAGAGGGGAGGGGAGAAAAAAAGGAAACGGAAACCCGAGTGTGTGGGTTGTTTCTCTCAGTGTGTGTGTGTGGGTGTGTTTGCCTTTCATTTTTAATGAGTTTTTATTTTTCCCGCTTTTGTGTGTCGCTCTTTGGCCCGTCCAACTGCCTGAGTCTGTCTCCAAGCGCTTCAGCTTCAGGCGGAGTCAGAGGTACGGCATCTCCAGTTGTCAGGATACTGCCAGAGCCACATCCTCCGCTCCAGCTCAGTCGCACAAAGCGATTACTTTGGCTTGTACGAACTCGTATATGTGGCTGGTGTCATAACTGCTAACTGTCAGCAAATTTGACACTAAATACGAGAATGTGGCCGCCGCTTTAGTTCTGTCACTCTGGATTATGATAACTCCCGCCACATGTGTGTCCGTGTCCGTGTGCGTGTTGAGCTCTGCTTTTATTTAGTTTATTTATTTTTCTGCAATGTGTGACTATGAGCATTATGGCTGTTTATTTGTTTTGATAATCCACTGGCTGCGGAAACACAAGCTCATGTTGTTCCTTGCCATGGAAAAAAGTTTCGTGTGTGTTTCCCAACGTTTCGCTAATTGACAATGAATTATTTAATAGAGGTTCTTGCAGCGAGTAATTATATCACATGGATGGATCCTAGTGTTACCAAATAGTTGAATGTTAGTTTATTCTTGGCCAAATGAATTTGACCTTTAAATAAAAATAAATTTAGTACGCGAGACATCGTTTATGTTTGCTGTGGAATTACGCATTTTATTTGCTCTGGCAGCTCCCATTTGAGAGACTCTCCAGACTATAAATCAATGTGAAAGTGTCGAAAGACGGCAAACATTAACATTAATTAGACTCGGACAGATATTTTCATCTAAGTGGAGGCTGAGCAACTTTTATTCGAATCTTAAGTGAATCTTGAAGTGTTTGACGGGCACTCTGGTTGTTTCAACTTTAAGTAGCGTAGAACAACATCCGACAAGGTTAGCTTTTCTTTCATAGATACCTAGAACTTTCGAGAGGAAAGTGGATTTCCCGAGAATGTCTTAAAATATAAGATGAAAGTGGTGGAAATTTCGCTGCTCATCTGCCAGCTCCTACAGCTCGCTGATAATAAGCCAATGAGAGAATCTCCCAGTGGACAGGGCACAGCAAAGCATTAGCAGGGCAGGCAGGCATAAAGTTCATCCACAACCATTGGCAACAGTTGCTAGCAGGGTAATCAATCTTGCGCAGGAAAATCCCCAAAAGAGGCTACTTGCAGGCTGCTTCTGCTACTGCTACGGCTGGCCAATGGCCTGGATACTCCAGAAGTCCTTAGCCCGGCATGCACCTTGAGCACACTAGTGGACGGATGGAGGAGGTGTTTTGTTTTTTTCGCCGTGTATGTTTTGTGCGGCGTGAAAGGCTTTAAGTGGGAAACGCCACAACAAACAGCAACAGCAGAAGGCAAAAGAAATAGCAGTGGCAACAGCAGCAGCAACAATTCAAAGACTGGCACCCATGGTCATGCCTTCATGTGTTTCAGAGGCAGTCGAGCGCAAATGCATTGCCACCCACACCCCCCCCCGACTATGTACATGGCTGAGGTTAAACGTTGCTGCATCCGCTGCTGCCACGCCCTTATCCGGTGAGAGGGAGGGTGGCAGAGGCGTGGCAGGCGTTAAGCAATATAATTTTTCTTGCTTTGAGTCGGAGCTGTTGAATCGTTTTAATGCTCGTCACCTACGATGTTTGCTTTCCTTTTATTCTCGGCCCTCGCTTGCAGGAGCCGCTGTGCATGCGAACTCTGATGCATACCCCCGTAACCGCACCCCTACCCCCGCCCATACACGTACTGGTGGGGCGGATGTGTTTGCGTTTAGCGCCGGTTGACAGCCTGGCAATTTATATGCCCGACTTCCTGCCCCAACGGGAGTTTAAAGGCAGCACACAAGGTGCATGGCGACTTTAAGCACAACAACACGTCCCACGTCCCCAACCCACACCCCAAGCAATTTCCTGTTGCCAGCACCCACTTCAAGTTCTCTCTCTCTCTCTCTCTCTCTCGTTCCCGATGCCCAAACAATGGATCCATTTGCACTCGCCCAGACTGAAGTGCAACTCTTTGGTTACGGCCAACAATGGCTTAGGCCGCAAGTCAAAGAGCATCCGTCGCGGACTCCATACTCGTAAATGGCTGTGGCTACAGCTATGGCTATGGCTATGGCTATGGCTATGGCTGTAGTCCCGCACAAAAGCGGCCACTGGAACAATGTACCAGCTACCCAGAACCGGACAGAAATGTAACTGGGAACTGGGAACTGGGAACAGGGAACTGGGGACTATTACTGCGACTGAGACTGGGCGGAAATCCAAAGGCGACGAGCCACCTAATAACATTTTGCCATGCCTGCCACCCACCATCCATCCCCTCCCCCTTTACAGGGTGTTCCTCATTTCGCGTGTCCTTACAAATGTTTGGCCACCTTTTATATTACATCAATTCTGGCACAACAATTGTCTGCCGGGGCCACAGCAACAAGAAAAATGAGGCAAAGCAACAAAAAGTAATGGGCGCGCATATTTTTTTTTTTCCTCTCCCATGGCAACTTTCTATTGTTTGCCGTTGCAACGCTCCCAACGGGGATCAAGAGGTGGCAGATACCAGTACCTATACATAAATATATTGTATGTATATGTGCCCTGGCAGTACATATAGAAAGGTAGCATGAGATAGAAAGGCAGCGGGCCGGCTAACGGTTCAGCGATGCTGCATTGTCACATTGACAGAGCTTTGGGCTGGGGGCTGCCGCTTTATCATTGTTCTTGTTCTCGTTCTTGTCCCTTCTGGCGTTTTGGAGTGCCTTTGTGCAGTTGCGCTGCCTCTGATGCCACTGTCACCGTTTCTCCATGTATTTCTCTTCTCTGTGTAGCGAGGGGATCTTGTTGTTATTATGAATAAAGTTGACTTGAGTGGATTGCGAGGACTTTGGCCATGGCTATAACATCGCTCGACCGTCTAACTCTAACATCTAAATTTAATTAGTACAAGAGCTGCCACCCGGCTCAGCGGAACTCTTTAAACTCTGGCTGAATGTTGTGGTTGATGGCGGGTAAAGGTGATAAATGAGTAAGTCATTTGCCACGGAAGCGGTGGGTGCGAGATGGAATTGTAGGATAAATTGCAGCAAAGATTATGTCACATAGAACGTTGATTGAAATTGCTAAACAAATCCTTAAAGCTGCTGAAATTCCTGGTTAAAGCAATGCCCAAAATATATAAGAGATAAATAAATACTCGTAAAAGCAACAAAGAAACACACAGCTCGTGAAATATTCCAATAGATTTTATTCGTTTTTGCAAACCGAATTCCCTTGCTTTGTAAGCGCCCGCCCTATCACAGTCAAAGCTCTATTTCTCTCTCTTTCCGATTGGCTTTTTGACTCTCGTTCGTTGCATACAAATATTTTCACAGATTAAAATTTAATAGACGACCCTACCCGCCGGGGAGTCCGTACCCACGCCGGCAGCCAATTCCTGCCCGAAGTTCGAGTGGCAATGCCAACCTTATGCAACATTCGAGCTTATCTCTGGGCAATGCATAATTCAATAGCTTGCGGATCCCAGCAGCAAGACCCCAAAGCACACTAACGATACAAAGAAAGGGAGGAAAAGGGATAGCAAAGAAGAAAAAACCATCGAAGTTGTGCAATTTTTATTGGCGCTGCAAAAGCCACTGCAACTCAATTTGCTTAAACTAAGCAAAACACACACAAATACGGAGCGGAAACCGAAAGCTGCGAATCATTCAGCGAAATTACCTCGTTATCTTGGGCCACAGACCGCTTTTGCCGGTTTTTTTCCAGCTCCAAATGAATTGGAGTCCTTAGTCCTTAGTCCTTAGTCTTTAGGAGGCTGCAAGCTGCATGCAGGCAAGATCTTTGGCCAGCCAGCACTAACATACATTGAGTTGTCTGGCATAAAATTGTGATTTTGTTATTTTTGGCACTCAGCCAGGGAGTCTCTCATCCACACACACACACACACACACACACACACACACACACGACCTAACACATATGGCTGGCAGCTTACATATGCTGGACGAAAAAAAACGGCTGCAGCTGAGGCTGCATTCAACAATTGCCAAAAAGGTGGCCAGCAAGAAAAAAAAAACCAACCAGAAAGAGTGGGTGGGTGGAAATGGAGAAAAAAGGAGCGGATACAGAGCAGAAAGGAGCATCGCGACCATAAATTATACGCAGTGCATAGACGGTAAATTTTTATGGACTGTGACTAGGATACGATTTTCCATTCTCCTCTCTCCACACTGCCGACTCCCCTCCTTTCGATTCGTTTTTTTCCTGCTTCGCTCGTTTCTTTTTTTCTTTTTTTGCTTTCTGGCTATTGTTGCCGCAATTTTATCACACTTTGATAATCGCGTGGCACATGCTTCACGGCACGTCAGCGTTGACAGCACGGTGGCCATTCGATTCAATTTGCCGCCTGGCAGCGCTGTGCGCTCCATAAAGTTTTACAAAAAGTCACCGTTGTAGTAGTCCGTTGCTGGTCCTCTGTCGGTTGCCGCTACATTTGCATTTTTCCCACGACTGCCTGGTAAATTGGAATTTCCAAGGAGTTTTTTTCAGTTTTTTTCGGTTTTTTTTTCGGGGTTCACTTTGCAACCTTTTTCACACTTTTCCATTAGCCTTTACTTTTGCAGGCCACGGCCGGCCTGCTTAGCGCTCAAATTATTTCACCTTTTATTCAATTTAATTTATCCACTTGCCAGGGGGTACCCTTTCAGTGTGTGTTTGTGTGTTGTGTATGCAGCCAGCTTCCGTTTCCGCTTCCGTACACGTCAAGGGGCGAGCGTCCGAGGTACACACAAAGCGTTTCGGGGCCAGCGAAAATCCACTTTTGTTACATTTTTTA
The DNA here is from genome assembly GCF_900245975.1 of Drosophila guanche. Classification (NCBI taxonomy): domain Eukaryota; kingdom Metazoa; phylum Arthropoda; class Insecta; order Diptera; family Drosophilidae; genus Drosophila; species Drosophila guanche. Next base: position 3,345,745 of record NW_022995747.1, on the reverse strand, counting down.
TGAACACATTCGTGCGGACAAATAACCCGTAAAGTCAGTAAAATCCACGATAAAACCAAACACCACACACACACACTCACAAAGGACCCTAGCACACACACTCTAGCACACATGTGCAAGCGAGAGAGCAAACAAAAATGTCAGCAAACAAAATTGTGCTGCATAGTTTTAGGCAGCAACAAAATCACACAGCCCAGCGGACCCACACACGTGTACATTTATCCCTTTATGCCCAGACACAAACACACACAGACCACACACACATCACACACACACACACACACACACACACATGTGCACACTGGCCACTATCACCGATGGCGCTCTATGTAGTCTCTAGTCACTCCCCGAGGCGGCAGCGGTAACGGCAGCATCCATTAATGCTTTTTCCATTAAATCCCCAAATAGTGCCCAACGCACACACATACAACTATCGCATGTGCGTGTATGTATGCGTGTGTTGAAGGATATGCTTGACTACTACTAAAACACTGTGATTCGGCCATTACCACTCGCAACAATTTCCGATTTCGTCCGATGGACACGTCCAAACAGTTCGAAACGCCGGCAATGACTGAATCCTGCAATCGTTCTTTGCTGCCTGCTGGCTGGCTGCTGCCTGCGTTTGCTGCCAGTAACCTCTGCCTGTATCATCCTCGACGGCGGCGTCTGTCGTTGGGGCTTATCTCTGTCAGCGTAATCGCTTGACACCCGCTCCCCACCCCCAGTCCACGGCTGTAACTGTAACTGTTGCCACACGTGGCCCCCAATCGAACGGCGCCAACTGCTCTGCCAGCGCCGCAGCCAACGCAGCGCCGACGCAGGCTTTTCGTTATTCTCTTCCTTTTCTTGGCGCTCTCTTTGCTATCTGTCTGGCACGCAACAACAACACCAGAAGAGAGCATGCTGCTGCATAGAGTGAGAGAATCAGACTCAGTCTCAGACAAATTGAGAAGGCTAGAGAGAGAGGCAGAAGGACAGAGCAGGTGTACACTTGTTGTTGACATACTCCTGTCTCATATTTTGAAATATAAATTTTGGAACTAAATTAAACAGCAAAAATAGGCATTGCACACCCAAAACTTGTTGCAAGAAATCTTCTTTAATTTAGATGAAATTAAGTATGGAGAAGTTAAAGAATGTTTGGACATTAAAGAACTGTACATAAAAGCAATAAAAAGCCTTCGACTTTAGCTGAGAAATTAAATTTAAAGTTTAAAACAAAAAACTTCACTTAAAGCTGTATGGGTAAGACCCTACAAAACTCTTTGGTCTCTTGATAAAAACAATCAAATGTTTGCTTTTATTTGCCAGCACATATTTATTTTATTTTAATATTTATTCAAACACGCACCATTCAAATCCATACATTGTGATTTCGATCAAATATTCAAATATCATCCGTCAATAACCACAAAATTCAATACCTTTTGCTCTAACTTCCTGTCTGTATTTGTATTTACACTTTTTCTTTTATTTTTTGCCATTTCCATGCAGAGTTAAGCTGCGGCTCTGACTCCATGGGCACTTCATCACCTCTGCGGTGACATCTGACATCATAAATCACACGGACTGTCCACTGCACCAATGCCACTTTGGCGCCAAAAGTTATGCTACATAAAGCACGACAGCCAACCACGAGTCTGGTGGCGTTCCCTCTCTCCCACTCTCCGCCAGGGTACACCGTTTTTTATCAACAACAGCAGCAGCAGCAGCAGTCGCTTACTACGCGACTTTTAGCGTAAACTGTCATTCAGCTTTTCGCTCGCACATTTTGTTGTTGCTTATTTATTTGTTTACCCTTCATGTTCAACACCCAACCACCACCACCCACTCTTCAATAAATTGCTCGAGCACGTGTTGCTTCCGCTGCTGCTGCTTCGTTTCGCTCTCTGGTGTCAACAAACGCAGGGCGCAGGCGCGCTCTTCCGTCGACTGCGACAGAGTACTGGCAGAGCATTTGAAAGTTTTCAAAAAAATACTTGACCTAGGGCAAAGCGAAAGGCAGCGAGCGGGCGAGCATGTTGCACGCATTGAATCCCACTTGAGCGAACAGGCACACACATGCCACGCATACGCGGTGATATGTGCGACTGTGTGGCTGTGTGGTTGAGAGCTACAGCTGTCAAAGCGCATTATCATTTTCATATATCATGCCAAATACGAAAGGTTATGCCCATTTTGTGCGGTCTTGTGTCGAGCGGGTGGGTAAAGGTGAAAGCTATTATGATGTTGCTGCCCTCAGGCAATATGATGAATCCACTCAATTTCCAGCACTTACCGCAGGCGGGAGTGGAACGGCCCAGGCACGGCTCCCACTTGGGCCGATAAATCATCACCGGGCGTCAAATTAAGTTGCATAACTCGATTGCCAGGCAAACATATTTGCTTTGTCATTAATATTTCCATACAGGAATGGTATGCTCTTTGCTCCTTGCTCTCCCGCTGCTGACGCTTCTGTGTTGCTGCTAAGCTGCTTGGATATTGCGTTTACGCACTGTGTGATTCACTGGGGAAAATGCTTTGTAATTATATTTAAAAGCATTTCATGCAGCACAGCTTAAGTGAATTATTAGCAGGCACACACAAACAAACAAGCAGCCAGGAGAGCAGCTCGGTACGCCTGAATACTGGGGTGCTATGCTTAAACAAATGACTTTGGCCATTTATGTGCTGCTCTTAAATTGCAAAATTGTTATAATTTGGCGGGGCAACAGGACCAAGCACCCACAGCCAAGGACCCGGGCTTACTATTGAAGATGTTTTGCTGCTGCTTCTGCTCCTCCTCTGACTGGGTCCTGTTGCTTTTTGCTTGGCCTTTCCCCCATGTGTGTGTGTGTGGCATGCTGTTTTTTGCGCCTGCTCGTGTCGGAAATTGTTTGGTGTGAACTTGGGCCCAAGCAAATGGCATAATTTACGTAGTCCGCTTATCTTGGCATTTAATTTTAGATTTACGGCTTTAATGGCCATCCGGCAGTGCCTCTTCGTGCCAGCTCTCCTTTGGCTTAGACAAAAGTATAACCCGAGTTGGCGTGCCTGAATTTTATGACCAGAAAGGGACTATTTATGATCCAGTTGTAGTCATTCGTGGGCTCCAGAAACATGATATAAATAAATGTATCAGAAGTAACACATTCATAAGAAACCCATCCATTAATCTTTGGTGCCCCTTTCGCCATTAAATACACAGACGAACCTCCGGAGGCTTCACCCATCAAAACTTGCCAAAGTGTAATGATAATTAAGTTTATAACTCTCAAATAGTTCCCATAACCTACAGTCACGAAACTTTTCCAAACTCATTTCAAGTTCATCAAGCTTTCGCACCTTTCATTTTCATTTTCAATTTCCAGCCCACTCCTAGACCAGGACAGGACACACAGGCAGGCACCCACCCAAGCCCAGATACGTCATAATTTGTGCTTAAAGTGTCATTAAAATATAATTACGCCACAACAATAAAAAGCTCCCAAAAATAAGCAAATTATTTAAGTTGCCATGGCTGACACAATGCTAATACAAGCTCCGCCTCTTGGGTGATTATCCTCCGCTCCTCTCTCTGGGGCCGAGAGCCATGGATACCCTGAACTTTCTCTAGCCGCAACAACTGCAACAACAATAACTATAAGAGCAGCAGCAGCCGGAACAGCAGAGGAGCACAGCAGGCGGAGGAAAAAGTGTTTGGCAGTACACGAAAAGTTTTCACAGAGGTTGCAAGGGTGTGAGAGAGGAGCCCTGGGTGGCAGGTCTGCAATGCTTGTTGAGTGGTGCAGACCGCAACACTCTGGCCCCCAAAGAGGGCGACGGTGATGGTGCCGATGATGATGCCAGTCCCCGGTCTCTGGCCTGCCGGTGCCGGTGCTGCTGGTGCCAACAAAAAGCCATAACAAGACCGCATCATTATCATGAAGGCAAGAAATAGAGCAACGGTGCCAGCAGCCAGCAGCCAGCAGGAGCCAACAGCCAACTGCCAGATGAAGAACGAATCGGAAGCGTGGTGCTGCTGTGGCAAACCCTGGGCAGCAATTTTGTGGCTGGGACTTTTGCTCAGCTTGTTATAGCAGCGGCAAAATTTAATAAGCGTTTTATTATATTACAACAGCAGCAACAACAACCATAGTCAGTCTGGCAGTCAGTAGGGTAGCCAGTGGGTGAATCATAGGGCAAAGTTCGCTGAAAATCTGGCCCAGAAGCAACACTTTGCTTTGGCGCTAACTCTACGCCCATTGGGCGAATCTGTAAATTTTTGAACTCACCAACGATTAATGTATTAGTGATTCTAAACTCGTAAATAGTCGATAAAATTTGTCATCAATTTCATGGCCAGCGTATATCCTGTGCTTGGGTCAGAGAAAACTTTTACTGGGCTTGAAAAGTTTTTAGCAGCTTCTCCTTCATCTATTGTAATATTAATAGTTTTTGGCAGATTCTGTGGGTTCGTTGAGTTGGATAATTGTGCGGCGTTTTGGCAAAAACCAGGAGAACAACTCCATTGCGGCTTGTGGATGGTTGGATGCTGCTGGTGGCTCTGGTTCGCCATCATCACGCCTCATCGCCCCATCTTAGGCAATGGCAATCGAGGTTCATTTGCCACACTTCATTGGGTTTTATTTAAGCACTGAAAATACGAGTGTTGCGGCCGGCTATTATTTTACTTACCTGTGCGCATTGATAAGTGGGTGGCAAATTGTTTAAGCCATAAATCATTTAAGCCAACGTTTAATATGAGACCCAGCCAGACAGGGGATTAATTAAATGGCCATCGAGTCAAGAGCGGGCTTGGCCAGAGTTCGTCCGAAAAATGTTTGTTAATGAAAGTGCAATAATTTATGCATGCCCTCGGATTTTAATGCATTTTTGTGGCATTTAAATTACTTGACTACAGCATGAATGCAGCTGCAGTGGTTACGCATACGCAACGTTCGCCCCGTCTGGTTTGGCCTGGGCCTGGCAATTATTGACATCGACTTGTTGGCGGCATGCAATTTCCGTTGATGCGTGGCAATGCAATTATGAAAATTATGCGGCAGTCAACTCTTCCGTCGTCTCTCCCTCAACTTCCCAGGCAAATCACTCAGTGTCCGTAGATAATGTCAATCTCCCAGGCTTGCGAGGAAGCGAGCAAAATCCCTATAGTCGGTATGCCAAGTGAAAAATACTCAGCAGAGGCGATGCAACATTACACGTGGTAGTAAAAAAATGTCTCTCCGCCTGGCCATCGTAAATATTTCATTATTCCGTGATGTGTGCATCTTCATAATTGATTTTGCAAACGTTTTTGGGTGTTCAACAATAAGCTCGAATAAGTGAATTTGTTCGAGTTCGTTATACCCTTGTGGCGTTCGAATACCTCGCATAAAAAGATAGAAAATTTCACCGCACACACCCGGCCACAAGTCTGCTATACATAGGCGGGGCAGACTCGAAGCGAGCTGTCAGCGTCTACTGACAGGGCTTTTGTGTAGTTGACTTAAGTTCATCCTCAGCGCCCATACCCATTTGCTCGTATGTGTGTGTGGGTTTGACAGAGAGAAAGACACAGAGAGAGAGAGAAAGAGAGAAAGAGTGTAGGGAAAGAGAAAGAGAGTAGTGCGGGCACGGGTCTGTTGCGCCAGCATTACTTGTCAAGTGAGCTTCAATTTCAATGACATTTAAGTGTGCCGTCGACTTCTTGGTCGTCCTGCCCCCCAGCTTCTATTTCTGCCACTGCCACTGTCATTGTGGCTGCTGCTGCTGCTACTGCTGCTGCGGCTGTGTTGCATTTGACACATAAGTGGCCTTTAATGATATCAAACTTCATGTTTCTGCTGTTTCCACTGCCTGCGTCGTCCTTAGTTTGCATGCCTAACTTTTTCATTGAGTTGTCATTGCGACCCTTTCATTTGTCGAGTTATACGCCAGATAAGGATGCTCCAGGGTACTGGTTACTGGGATTGGGGCAAGCCAAAGCAAGCAGACAGCACAGCCACTGTCGTTGTCCTTGTCGTTGTCGCTGCCAGCAGCTTGGGGGTTCCGCTGATGAGGGCTCCTCATGGATCAAGTGTCATCAGTGACAAATTTCCTCAGAGCTCCGAGATGACTTACAACAACGAGTCGCAAGGTTGTAACGATTTACGGGCTACATTCTTGAGCAGCACTGGGCGTCAGCATTAACTAAAATCAAAGTGGAAATAATATTATTATAAAAGTTAATGTAAACCAGAGGAACGGATACAAAATACAGGCTAAAAATGTAATCTTTTTTGGTACAATGTAGACAGACTTCTGTGTTGTACTTCCTTCCCCATGTGCCACTGAAAATCTATGGTCGAAACACTCCTTCTAGGCCTATCATTCTTACTTGTCCTTCCATGTAAATTCTCGCACCTTAATTCTGTAGATTGTACAATCATTAGCCTCTGGCCAGCTGTGTTTTAGGTGACGCCTCCGAATGTTCGTTTTCTTGCAATTATAATGATACAACTTTACAGCCCAACCTCCAGAGAGTTGCTCACAGCCATGAAAACCATCGAAATCAAATGAAAAAAAAGAGAAGAAAAACGAAAGACGAAACGAAACGGAAGCTCGTCCGCGGTTTGTGGTCTGTGGCTCCGAGGACAGGGACAGGGACAGCGGCTGACGGTGGTGTTGGCGTTGGCGGCGACCCTTGTGAATGTGGAAAGTGCTTAGCCGTGACAAAACCTTTTTTCCATTTAGAAGACGCGAGGCGGGATGTTGCTGGCCAGGACCGGACTGGACAGGACAGCACCGGAATGAGTGCGGGTAGCCGGCAGAGCGTGGCAGTTCGCGCCCCCCAATCGCATTATGGCATAGAGCCCCGCCTGGCAGCTACTTTCTATGGCACTTTCATGCGCTCGTCTCAACTTTTCCTTTTGGTGCTGCTCGCTCGCCTTTTCAATAATGAAAGCAAAAAAATACGAGCTTTGAATTTCCAAATGATACACGAGTCCAGCAAAAGAGGAGTGTTCGGGGGGAGTGCCAGACAGACAGACAGTTGGATGGCGGGGCAGGGTTTGAGGAGGCGGACAACTAAAGTCGCAAAGGAAGTGGCGAAAGCAAAGTTTGAAAAGTGGACGTCGAAGTGGAAAAGGCAAATTAAATTATTTCTCATGAAAATGCAAGACGCGGACAACGGTTGAGGGGGAGTCGGAGGGCCAGCTGCTGGCTGGCTGGAGGGAAAATTGAAAAAAGCGTTAACGGAAATAAAACTAAAATGCGTGGCGCGTCGAAAATTACAATTAAATTGACTTTGCAGGCGAAGCGATAAAAGTAAATTAGCATAATTCAAAGTCCCGCCAATCGAGTTTGAAAGGAAGCAAAGCGAGGAACCAAAACTGAGCAAAAAAGAATAAGAGAAAATACGGCACACTTTCAGGTGCGCTGCTCGGCTGCTTATCCCTATCTGAGATGGCTTTTGTTATTAATGCCACTCGACAGGTTTTGCACTGTCCACTTCAATCCCTGAAGTGGCAAAGTCGTCCGCAGCACCTCCACCCACTGGGTTGCATCTTACACTTTTGTAGGGATAATAAAGTGCAGCGGCAGCAGCAGCAGCAGGAGCAGGCAGTCAGGTCAGGCAGGGCCAGGCCACGACTGTTTTGGGGCAGCAACAAAGCGTAAAATGTGAATAGACTGAAGAACTGTACAACTGTCGCTGTAGAGTCGAGTGCAGTGGAGTGGCATGGCATGGAGAGCAGAGCGGAGAGCGGAGAGCGGTCTGGGACGCTTTGGGGGCGTGACGGGCATGCAAAAAACAAAAGGCAGCCAGCGTGTCCTGACTGGGTAATTGAAAGCAACTTTGCGACGTTGCCCGCATGGAATTGGCTACAGTTTTTTTTTTTTTGCTGCTCCTGCTGCTTCCCCTTTGTTGCACGCTCTGGGTGCATGCGGAAATTGAAATGTCAAGTGTGCGCTGCCATGTGTGCAGAGGCTGAGGCATGCCCCTCTGCCCGCCTGAACCTGAGCCACCGTCCAACTCGCACTCGCTCTCGCTCTCGCACTCAAACTGAGCTTAATGGTCTTTGGGCTTGCTTAAGCGCATCAGCTGGCGCTGCCATTGATGGGTTTAATTGTTGCAAATAAAAAAGAATGCGAAAGAGAGAGGGCGAACGCTACGGGCCCAGAATCTACCTTCAGCCTGTGGCCATAATGTGCTTGTGGCTATCTGACTGCTGGCCGATGTCTGCCGTTTGCTGTTTGCTTAATGGAAAATACGTGCTTCGACATAATTGGATTTTTTGTGTGTTATTTTTGCAGCCATTCGAACGGTAGTGATAGCACAGGGAAAATAGCACAAAAAAGCAAACGCAAAATGGTGCACTTTCATTTACCAATACATGATTTAAAATGTTTGGCTTGGGCCCACCGCTAATGGTCGTCCATAACAATTATAAAAGTTGTACCCATAAATGCGAATCGAATGAACACCGCCAAACAAACACCCAGCGACAGTTGGCAAAAGTCTAACTATTTCTGACATTCAACAAAAGTATCCCGATGTCACGTAGTGGCTGATAATTCAATTGTAACGCTTTGATGGCAAATTAATTCAATTTTATTTTCTAGATACACCGAAAAATAAATTAAAAACGCTCCCAAATTAATGTCAAGCGAAATGGGATGATGAGCGAACGCTGCGCGGGAAAGGAAATTGCCAAGATTAAGATTATCCTTCAGAAATTATTCCACACCCCAAGGCGCTTCTGGGCAGACAACAAACGGTGCTTGACGAATGGAACTCGAGGCCTGGAGTAGTCGCTGAAATTAATGAGACAGCTCTCGTGGCAGGCTCCATTTGATATGCGCACTTTTATTTGATTTGTCGTGAAAAATAAACCGCACGCCGCTGCTCACTTTTCCCTCTCTCTCTTTTCTCCTCCCAAGCCTGTCGTGCACCTACACTTATTGCAATTTACTGACTGCGCACGTGACAAACGAGCCGCACGTTTCCTTCATTGTACGCGACCAGCTCCATATCACACATACGCAGCGTACGCGCAAAGAGAGACAGGGAAGAGCAAGAGCGAGTGTGCGGCTTGTTTTGTGGCAGTGCCAGGCCAGAGCTTAATCAGAAGAAATCACCCATGTCTTATTTCTTGCAGTGTAGTCGCAACATTAATTTTAGGGTCTCGGCAGAGACAAGCGCCGGTCGCTCGGTCATATTCCAAATTGATTTTATCCTACGCATTAATTAAAATCATGTTTCGAGCGAAAACAGAGCCTGCCGCACACACATGGATGGATGGAGATAAATCACAATGGAAATTACTTGGCCTGCTAAGCATATTTGATATTTTGACAGTGCTCGTTGTAGGTCCCTCTACTCATGGCTGTTATGTACTTAGGTACTCGTATATGTACATTTATTTGAGTACATACTGTCAGCTTGTTTGCCGGCTACTCAATTTATTCTCGATTGCTTGGACAGCAGAGCACCGGAATACAGCACACAGCACAGAGAAATGCAAACATGCATCAGCATCTTTTGCTAAGCTGTCATATGATAGGACAAATATGGCAACTTGCTTGTTTGTTTGCCTTGGCATTGACAGTTCCAGTTGTCGCTCCTCTCACTGGCGAGTGAAAATCATTAATTTGTATTACGGATTGCAGCTGCCGAATGCTAACTACGTGCTCGAGCCAGCCTCGGCCAGCTCAAAATACATTACTTGCCCGCCGTCGAGGCAGCTGAAGGCGTTGCTAAATGGCACACTAAATAGTCACGTTGCACGGGGGGAAGGTCTCAACGCCCTTTCTGGCTGCCAGCATGCCCCCAGCATAGCACAAAATAAAATTGTGGCCGTATCCGCGTGTTGGGACAGGGTAAAGCAAGAAATTGGCCCACTATTCCGAACAGAGAACGTGTAAATCGCCGCCAAATAGCAGCGAATACAGACGCAAAAAGTCACGGAGCAGCGGAGGCGCAACGCGGCGGCATGTGTCGGAAATATATTGCCAGAGCGAGCAGCATAGAAACTGTTGGAGCGGCACTGGATAGGAACAAGATGGAATTTGAAAATGAAAATGGCAGATACTATCCACACGAGATTGACAAAAGAAGATATTGAAAAACAAGCCAGCGACGCTTTAAGCAATGGCCAACAGCTTAAGTTAAGAAGAAATGGATTTTGCTTCAGCTTGAGAGCTCACTTTGTGTCCTTTGGCGACTATAAATATTATATTAAACAACTGATTGCAATGCTTTTGATATCCACGACTTGCAGCAGCTATTTACTTTGACTGAAAAATGTTTTTGAGAGAAAAAATAATGAAAAAAAAACATTTAAATATCAAATTTGAACTGTTTGTCTGGAAATAAATTCAAAATCAAGTATAAAAACATTTTAAAAACTTATCCAACTTAAGCCAAAATGCCGCCAAAGAGTAGGAGCGGCAGCCAAGCCAGAAGAAAGCAGAGTCTAGCTCAGAGGCAGTCAGCAAAGAGGAGAGAAAGTCATCATTCCCAGCGTCATTCCCATGAACTTATTCAGCTGATAGTGCAGCAAGTGAAGACAATGCTGACCCAGCAGCAGTGTACGTTGACTCTACGGAACTCCAACAGACTGAGCAAAAGGCTGGAAAACCTGAAGAAACTGTCCCACAAGATGCCTCAGGGCTGGAAGTCTTTCAAGGACACCATGAAGCGCTTGGACATGGCATTTTCTGGGCTGTTGCCACTAGAGTTGGCTCTCAACACCGCACCCAAAGAAAAGAGCGAACCTTTGCCTTTGGAGAGACCAGATCGGTTCTCTTACTTGGCACCGTCGAGAGCTGCTTCAAAGGAAGATCACCGCATGATGCGCTCCATTGAAGCAACTCCGACGTCGTTAATGGTAAAGCGCAGGGGAAGCGGTGGCAAAGAGCAAGATAACAATAGCAAACGAAGCTCAAGATTAAGCAGGACCAAAGCCAAGAAGGACATACCTCAGATCAAAGTGACGAAATTATCAGCCCCTGAAAAGCGGTTGAAGAAAAAGTTTGGCAACAAAAAATCAATCACTTATCCGAGCATTAGCTTTGGTGAAATTTCTCAGTCAAGCTTTTTTTCCTCGAAGTTTTCCCGGATTCGCCCCATGGAAATTGAGCCAAGCAATTCGAAAAGAAAAGAGAATGAAATGTTTGAAGCTGATATTTCCGGCCAGAGGTCATCCATGACATTGAAAAGATCCATTTCTTTCACAGAAAAGTCAAAAGAAGACTCTGTCAATAAAAAGCCGTTTGATCTGTTGAGCAGGGTCAGGTATCCCAGCTACCATCTGTCCATAAGAGAGACAAAGAATGAATCTAAAGAAAGCTTCAACAGACCGTTGGACATAATGGACAGCTTCAGAAATCGTATCACCATCAGCGACTCAAGTTTTATCAGTAAGGCCACATTGAATGCCGCACTCTTTGATGCTGTGAGTGGCGAGGAGGAGAACAGGATTCTGCACGAAAGACAAGAGCGACAATTGCGACTTATTCGCCAAGTACACAAAGCAGAGCCCAAGAAGAGACTTCAGTCATCAGGAGAATCCCTAAACTCGGGGCAGGAACCCGAGCTGTTGCCCGATCTGAATGTGGCAGCGGTGCGTGAAGAGTGGGTGCGATATTTTGCCAAGCTGGAGAAGTCACCCATGGAGCTGTTGCTCGAGCAGCGCCGCAGCGAGAGGGCCGCCCTTGAGCTGCAGCGACAGGAAGCCCAGCAGCAGGCAGCCGAACAGCAGACTCCAGCTGGAAAAGCAAGCATATCCCTGGCGTTATAATAGGCGCCCGAAGAAGGCTCAGGATATGTACACACTCTCTGATCTCTTTCCGCAACCCGAGAAGGTTTATGAAGTGTGTCCAGAGTGCGGAATATGCGTGTGCTGCTCGGATCAACAAAATACCCAAAGCCCGATAATCGTCACTGAAGAAATGATTAGAAAGTTTAGATATTTGCGTGTGGCCAAAAGGTTGTGCAGGTGTGTAAATTAAAAGTACTGAGTTTTGTATGATTGCCATTATCTACACTTCCTTGCACTAGCATCCTCACTGATCGCCAAGAGGCGTTACATCCCTTTTCACACGAAAATGTTTATGTAGATGCAAAGAAAGAACAGTCCGGAAAAGTCTGTAATAAAGATCAATTAAATGTCGTTCAATGATTAGCTTAAATGCCACAAATTCAAGACTTAAAGGTGTTCACAATCGCTGTCTAATATTTCTTTAACTCCAATAGATTTCCGTTTGGCTTGATGCTTAAATCATTCATCACTTATAGCTTGTGCAGCTTCAGTACAGATTTCCATTTTGGTATCGAGCATCTTGTTCCCATGGGAGCTCACATGAAACGAGTAGGCTAAAACAAAAGGAAGTGTGCTGACCATGTCTTCAATCAGCGAGCAGAGCAGAGCATAGGCAGAGCAGTAGCAACGGCGGAAGAGGCTGAGGCAGCGACCCGACGTTTTGCACTAAATTGAAATACTTTTTACGACTTCCGGTGTTTTGCTGAGCTGCAAACAGTTCTTTGTGTCGTGTCGTGTGTGCTTCATGACAAATAACTGCTTATGTATGTACTTCTTCCCTCACTGACACAAACACAGCAACAAACACAGAGAGAGAGAGACTTTTGACCCGCCGCTCTGGGCCACAGCAACAATGTGTCTTCGTTTCCGTCATGGCTGCCATTTCCGGCTAGCGAATTTCAGTTGAGCTTCAAACGCCCCACCCCGGAACGTTTATTAAAAAAAATAGCAGATGGGAAAGGGGAACCAGGCTGAATATAACGCCATGCCATGCCATGCCGTGCCTTGCCATGTGGGGAACTATCAGTCTGTTGTCGTTGCTCATGTGTATTCATGTCTCTGTGTGTGCGTGTGTGTAGCTGTGTGCGAGAGAGTAAATTGATTGAAATGACCAGCGGCGGATGTGCTCGGAGCTCTGGCGCCCAGCGGAAGGAAGGGCCAACAACTTCGGCTTCTGCTTCTGCCTCTGCCCTGCTGCCTCTTGTATCTTGTATCTTGTTTCTTCTGCCTTTGTGCCCCTGTGCCTTGTAGCTCTTTAGCTCATTTTCAGTCGGCTTTTATTTTCATTTGTCAGCCAGTTTATTGCCTTTGCTCGGCCCTGCCCGAATCTGTGTTGATTTTCTCTACGCTTTGTCTGCATTTTCTTGAGCCTCAACGTATATATTTTGCTACTCTTTGCTGTTGCTGTTTCTATTCCTTATTTTCCTTTTGTTACTGTTCCTAAACGTAGCTGTCCAATTTTCATGATTGCCATTGATGTGTGTGTGTTGTTCTCTTGTTGTTTTTCTGTTTCCGGTTGCCTGGTAACTGCCATCATTATCATCATCCCCTGGACAATGGCTGGACCGACTCGGACTTAGCCGACTTTCGACTGCTTAATTTGTTTGGAATTTATGCGCTTTGATTGTTTTCCCCTACCGTCTTGTAGTTGCGGATTTGTTACTTAGGATTTTGTTAGCAAAAATTAATTAACTTTTGCTGTTTCGGTTCGTTGTCGATTTATGCCAACTGCCCCTCCAAAAGCTCAGCTAAGCTGAGCTCAATTAGGCGCTACGGTCACGCCCCCGCAGCTACTGGAGATGGGCGGTGGAACTGTGTTTTATGCATAAACAAGAAAATAAACAAAAATAATGCCAAAACTTTATCGTTGCAGCAGAGGCGGAAAACTCAATTGAAAAGTTTGCTTTTCATTTCCGGGTCCGAGTGCTCGCTCCACAGAGAGAGGGCAGATGCTGGCGCGGGTTCAGGCGGAAGCTCCAGCCGATGCCAATGCCATTGCCGGAAACGGGAGGTGTCGACCGACAGGGAAATGCATTTGAATCTAATATGGCGTTCAGTTTTCCGCTTGCAAAGTTCAGAGCGCATCGGGGACACTTTCCATGTCCTCTGGTCTACATACTCGTTTGTGTCCGCCGCTGCTGTTTCCAGCTGCGCATAAATTAACTTTGTCCCTTTTTATGCGCTTTAAATGCAGAGTTTTTTTTTCGTCTGCGTATCTCCCACAACGGACATCGTTGACGTCATTTAGCTCGTTGCCGGCGCTTTGTTAATTCAAAAAGTTTTAATAATTTTACTTTTCAACAAGGAGCTGCTGTGCTCGTGTGCAACAAGTGTCGTGTAGCCAGCCAGTCTCTGGCTCCAACTCCATCTCCTGCCCCACACTTTGGCGTTGTTTTGCATATTCTAGTGGGGGGCTCAGCTTGTCTGCGACTTCTGTGGGAGTATCTATTAAAGTTGTCGTATCGCAACGAGGAAAACTTTGCCAACTCGAAAGTAAACAGAAGAGGAAAGTGTATCCCAGGGATCTGGCTTCAACGTTGAAGCTGTCTCTCTTTCTATGCTCTCTCTGATCCATCAGTAAATGAAAACACTTGACAAATGTGCTACTACTGACAGGCTGATCCATAAATGCCAACCACTGACCACATGAGCAGCTACCCTCCTCGCCCACTGACCACTCAAGTTAATTCCAGGCGAAGGCCTTCCACACACATGAACCGACATAAAAACGACAATGAAGCACTCGAAAGGGGACGCTCAGGGGCGAAGAAGGAACAAAAGTCAGGGGCTGGAACTGAAACTGAATGTGGATGTGGATGTGGCAGTGGCAGTGCAAATGTAGCATCTGTTCGCCGGAAGTGGCTGCCACTTGTACATGTAAGTGTCGCGTGTTGTAGTTGTGCTCATGCTCATGCTCGTTGCCGCCTCTGTTGCTGTTGCCACTTTTTATTGTGCTCATAATTTGTTAGAGTTAGAGTAGCAGCAACATGACAGTGACAGAAGGAGCCCACACACCATACACACCACACACAACCCACATCCCTGGCTGGTTGGTGTTTACGAAACTCTAGCCAACATCGTTCGTGACCTAATTGGCACTCGGTTTGGGCCGTGCTGTACAATCAGACATTGATTAGTTGATCCAGCAAGCGCCCACCAATCCAGTGCAGAGCTCAACTCAATCAGCAATTAGTCGGCTCGCAAATCCAAAGTTCATAATTCAAAATTGGCACACTCAAAATACACGCAAGTACATCCGCACTAATGGATATTTATGGCGCTGTGGCTGAGTGCTTCGCTGACTCTTTCCAGAGTGGAAAGCTGGAAAGTCATAGAACATTTTGCAAATTTTACAAGGGCATTGCCCAGCACGGGAGCACAATGCTGCTGATGATGATGATGATGATGAAGTGGACAATGCAGTCCATAAAGCACATCGTTTGCCCATAGATTAGCCTCCAAGTGCACGAGTTCCGGCAGTAAACGAGCGCTCCAGATCGTTGACAAGCTGAATTAGGGGGCTACAGCTGGGTCCACAGTGCACACAATTGTCCAGACGAGGTAAAGTGTTGTGCCCCTACAACTCTGCCGCTACATATGTATTTTGCACATGCACAGCCTTCGCTTAAGCTTATGCCATTATCATTAATCGATTTATGCTAATTTTCGACCATAAAACATATTTTTACACACCCTTTTGCCTGCGCAAAATAAGGGCGGTATTCGTTTTGTATTGTTGATTGAACCATAAGCCTAAATACAATTTGCAACATTTATAGGCCAGTGCTGTCATGGCTAAAAGTTAGCTCAGAGAACTCTGAATAAAATATGAATAAAATGTGTTTGATGCTGCATTTTTAATGCTTTTCAATTTAGACTTTCTCTTGCTCTTTTTTAATGCCCACGGGCCATGCATTTCTACTCACATCCGTTCTAAAACGTTGCAATTCCCATGCTTAATATAATATGTTTTTTAAAAGATTTCCTCGCATTTTTGTTGAGTGTTGTATTGCTTACTTTTTCTGCCAATTTGTAAAAATAAACCCATAATCGAAGCTATTTTTCTAGCAACCCAAACTGACATCTCTGTTTAGATGTTTTTTCTCTACATTTTCTGTTCGCTCCCCCATAATCCTTTGCACGCAGCTGATGGCCATTTGTTTATGCATTGATAAAAGCCGAATGCCAGCACACACTCCTCGGTTGTTGCTATTTTTGCGTGGCCTTTGCATATTAAGCTTATGTTTTATCGTTTATTGCGCACACTGACGACACACACGCACAAACGAATATTGTCCACATAATTTAACAAACATTTTCATTTCGTCTCACTTTGGCCATGTGTCTGCGTCTGCATCTGTATCCGTATCCGTATCCGCTTCTGTGCCTGTGCCTGTGCGAAACATTTATTGCCACAGACTGGCCAAGACCCAGCCGGCAGCCATGTGGCTTGGGTCTCGGTCCCTGCGGAAAATGTATAAGAGGGAAAACATGCCCACCAATGAGGCGTACTTAATGATTATTGCATTTGTTATTTTTATTTATTTATATTTATTTATCTCTCGCACTGGCCCCTGGCACTCGCTTTGTTTTTTTGCCATTACTTGTATGCCTCAAACAGAGTCCAAGTACATGGCCGGACTTCCCCCGCATTATTATTACACGTATTTGTCTTTTCCTTTTATTTTTTTTCGTGGAGGTCAGGCTCAGCTAAGCCAGTGCCGCGGGTGCCTCGGGCCTACCAAGCATCGACATTTATGGCTGTCTACTAATGTTGTGTAACCATTTTGTTGGGCATTTAAGCTGCTCCGCCAGTTGGGGGACTGGATTGAATTTGATTGGATTCCTTGTGCTGGCCGAACAATGAACTCCACAGATACGTACTCGCATTAACCCTGCTGACTGACCTCTTTACGTACTATACGAGCAGCTTCCAGCTTATAAATGCTTCGAACAAATGAGCAAAAACTGCATACAAAATGGCTGAGCTTCCGGCTGAGCATCGAAAGGATTTTGCGGGGATATGGCGGTGACAGCTGGCACTGGCCAAACATGTCGCCATCTTGGTGGGCACTCAAAATAAATTTCAACAAAAAGAAAAGCACAGCAAAGCAGAGCAGAGCCACCGAGTTATCTGAGTCATATTTCGGGGTCCCAGCACAACTTTGCTGCTGCTCCCAGGACACCACACCCCACGCCACACATGCCAAACCAGGATGACATGGACATACGAGCGTAAGAAGTGCACAAGTGCAGTCGCACTCGCAGTCGTTGCTCTTCATATAAAATTTCAGTTTGGAGTTTGGTCTCCTTTCGGTTGTGGCTTTTTTTCTTCTCCTCTGCACTCTGCGCACTCGGAATATCATTTAATGTTACATTTTCTGTGTCTGTACGTTTCTTTTGTGCAACCGAAATTGGCTTAAACTGTTGCAAGTTCATAAAACAAACAACTAAATTTGAAAAGTTGCAAGTGGCAGCCACAGCCACAGCCGCACCCACAGCCTCAGTCGCAGTCGCAGTCTCGCAGCAAACTTTCCCAATGCCGACAATGATGTGGCCTGAACTTGAAATTTACGTTATTTGAATTATCAACTTCAACTTCAACTTCGACTTCGCCAGCGCTGTGGCGACGTCTGGCCAAAAACTTTCATAACAAAATGCAATTTTTCGCTGACTTCCAAGGAGTTTTTCCAGTCTCCTTCTGGTCTACTCTTTGGGGAAGACTTGAAGCAAGCTGCTGCTGGGCATATTTATTTTAAGGAGTATTTTTTACATACCTGTTACTCAGGCTCTAAAAAAAGTGTCTTTGTTTGTGGATAAAAAAGATGGAAGAAAGTTCTTTCCATCCTTTGCTTAGTGGCTCGTTCATTCACAATCTTTTCGTAGCTCCCAGTGCCAGCATCCACAGAGTTAGCTTTCAAATCTGCCTACACCCTAGGGGTAAAAACTTTGCGGTTAAAAATTCTTAAAGAAAACTCTCTCAAAACTACTTAAACTACTTACATCCCATTGGTGGCGATTTGTGGCACAAAGTATGCCATAATTCGGCAAAACGAAACACAGCACAAAGTCACGCCAAGGCTCCAGCCTCCAATCATGGCAGCGTCATGTGTGCAATTTCGACTTAAGATGACCCAACAAAGTAGCCGCAAAATATAATTTTGTGTGTGGTGTGGCGGCTGTGTGCTAAGCGGTTTAAATGTGAAACATTGTGGGCAGCCAAGCTTCAATTATTGGATTTTGCTAGTGCCAAGACTGAGGCTAAGGCTGAATTATAGCCAACTGCACGAGATCTAAGCCGCTTAGCAGGCGTGAGCTAAACAGAAATTATTACTTAAAGGTTTAATTAAAGTTAGCGAACAGAGAGAGTGGATAAATGGTTAATTTGTACACGGGCTAATGCTATGTAGCCGGCTCTTATTTATTCATTTACAAACATTTTCCTGGCTTTCATTTATGATGCATTAAACTATAATTTAATAGTACTGAATACATAACAAAAACAATTTATATACTTGTATAAATTGAGTTTAAAAGGTGTTTTTTATGTTATTATTTGTTATTGCCAATAGTTTCAGACCAATAGCGATTAGGGGGCGGGGAACGGGGGTAGGGTATAGTATCGTGTAGGGGGTTGGTAAGCAGCGTCGGTAAATACTTCTGAAGCGGTACTGAATTTCACGAAGACTACTTTTAGAGTAATTCTAGATTAAATATGCACACGGCATAAATAAATGTTTAATCTATAATTCACACGTGAAGTATACATAGATTAGGGGTCTGTGTGTGTGTGTGTTTTTGTGTGAGTGTGTGTGGGGGGTAGTTAATTCTATTCCTGATTCAGGTTTTTGATCACGTAATTAACAATTAGGGCAAATATCGCAAAACAGATGACAATCACCAGGTTCGAATATACCGACTGCCAATTTAGATAGGAATTACGGGGGCTGTCCAGCAATGCGCCTGCCCTTCCGTTGGCCAATTCAGTGGCAGGGGCATTGGTGCCATCGATGCCATCGATTCCATCTGCGGCATCCTGCAAGTAGCCCGCACCGGCAGGCTGATTTGGATCGGCGAGGCCAGCTCCTCCGTTGGCAATGCCATTGGCGTGCTTCGATGCGTCCGATGTGGATGCGCTGCCAGCAGCAGCAGCCGCTGTGGCCGCCTGGCTGCCCTGCAGGCGTTGCTTTATCTCCTCGACAATGTCGGGAAAGAGCTCACAGAAATTTGTGTTGCGGAGGTTAAATGCGAGCGACTTTTGAGCAAGCACTTGCTTGGTATAGTTCGATGACTCAATGGAACCCAAAGTGGGTGTGCTTTCCAGCTGTAGAATATGGAAATATGAAGTGGTTAAGGCTACCAATGAGACGTTTCAATCCACACACTCACCATAAAGCTCAACAGACCAGTCAGAATGGTGCCCACGCACCATGTGGGGTTCCAGGTGTCCGGATGAAAGTCTGCAAGGAGGACAAATCATGACTAAAGAAATCAGAGCTGGATATTTGTTCGTGTAGCTACCTGATATACTCAAGCACAGTCTGGTGTTTGTCTTGAAGCGTCCGTTTGGTGTGGTCATGTAGATCGATGGCGGCTTGAAGGGAAACTCACGGGGAAACAGCAATGTGCCGTGGTAGTAGCCGCCGTAGTACGGCGAGTCCTCGGGCCCCTTGACACAGTAATGCCACTCCAGTATGTTGTTGGGCAGCGGCTCGGCTGTGATGTACGGCAAGGGATCGCGCTTCAAGCGCATATAATCCTGTTTCATTCGCGACACCGCTGTGGGCTGTTTGCGTCCGCCTGGCGTCGACGACGAAGTCATGTTGCTGCCCAAATAAATTGAAAGAATATTCGTATATTCCTGAAATGAAACTGATGCGTCGAACACAAATTTAGAGTTGTCAAACACACAAGCAAAGACGAGTAGATAAGAGCCAACTGAGACCGAAACATACACGTGGCCCCCTCCCTCGCCAACAAAATTTGCCATTGATTCGCATCGAATGCAGTTAGTATTATACAATATGCGTACTTACCCTCCTCCTGAAGCCTACAGCCTACGACGGCAGAGCTGCCCACTCCAGTGCTCGAGTAATGGGGCTCGTCAGGGGGCTTCTGCGGATCTGTTTACTGTTACGCCGTGCATGCAGTCCACTACGACGCTCGTCCCGTCCCGCTGGGGCTTGCCTTGTTGATGTCAGCGTTGCCGTCGCGATCTCGGTGCTGGAAAATGCGATACCCTGTTGTTGTTGCTGCCGTCCGCCTCTGTTTTGTTGCTAATTGCAAAGAATTACAGCTGCTGCTGCCTTAGCGAAAATGTGTGTGTGAGAGAACAGCACACACACACAGACGGGGGCCGTAAATTAAGAGGCTGAATTTTGGTTCTCAAGCGGCCTGAAACTGCGCAGCCGTCTCTTAGTTAGTTTATGATGCCAGAAACTGATTTGTTTGTATGAGTTTTTCGATTTTGAGCGCTTTTGGGTCATTAATTTCTATTATTTTGTTATAAAAAATTTCTCCTGACTTGCTATTGGTGTGACCGTGAATTTATCGATAAGATATACCGACAGAACCTCGGAACCATACCGAAATATATACCTTCTCATTTTAAAAATATACCGTCAATATACCTTAGTCTTAAATCATATTCCTCGATTTTGATGTTCTATTTGATATTGCTGGCTTTCAACGACTTTTAACACGGAAGCAATAATTTAATCCGATTTAAGAATAAATTTGGCCTATTATAAATACTTATTTGTATTGGAGTATACCTTATGACCCTATATTTAACAATATGTATTTCAATTTTTCATAAGATGGTAAGGGAAATTATCTCCTAATTCATTTCCTTTGTTCTTTTTGTATTATAAAACAAAAGGTTTTTCAATATCTTGGTTCGTCCGCAAAAGATTGTAACGAATTTTTCCATTTTGCTGTTGCAAATTTCTCCTTAATTTTATCTTAAATAATTGTGTTAAATCGGATAATTTAAAATTGTACAGTGTTGGGAAGCACGTGTTGCATATTTTTCGACTAATACCGGTTCGGTTATCGCACTTTGCGGTAATTGGCGGTAAATGTTTGAAAATGAATAGAATTTATTTAACTAATTTCGGAATGCCCCCAAATTAGAGCGTAAAACATCTGTTTTGCAGAATGGCCGCGACTTCGTCACACTAGCAAACGGGTGAAAACGCTCGTCTAATCTCTGGCAGTTGGTCTTTCAGCTGATAAAACGCAAAACACACGCACACATGGGAGGGGGGAGGGGCACAAACTCAAACCCCCCGATAAGGCGGCGATCCAATGATTTGTTGTTTGCACTTCCAGAGAGTGGAATCTGGAATGGGGGTAGCTGATTGCCTTATCAATCCCCCAACGACTTGTTTTTGTTAACGCCTCAGGGGCAACGCGCTCTCAGTTGTTGCTCCAAAGGCGCAAAGTGCAGTCCATCCGAGAATTTAGTTCTGAAAATGGCAACGATCGGCAAAATCGGTTTCCTCGGCGGCGGCAACATGGCAAAGGCGCTGGCCAAGGGTTTTCTCTCTGCAGGTGAGTGAGGAATTTCATCACTTGCTGCGATTTTTGCATCAATTCTGCTCCTCCGCAGGTCTGGCCAAGCCCAGCGGCATGATTGCCAGTGTCCATCCCGCGGATAAGATTTCCCTGCAGGGCTTCGAGTCGCTGGGCGTGGAAACTGTCGTGCAGAATGCGCCCGTGGTGGAGCAAGCGGAGGTTGTCTTTGTCTCGGTCAAGCCGCAGGTGGTGCCCGCTGTGCTGCAGGAAATAAAGTCCCTCAGCGCCGGCAAGCTCTTCCTGTCCGTTGCCATGGGCATCACGCTGCAGACCATCGAGTCCAGCCTCTCCCCACAGTCTCGTGTCATCCGCGTCATGCCCAACATTCCGGCTGTCGTGCGCTCCGGCTGCTCCGTGTACGTGCGCGGCAGTCAGGCCAGCGATGCCGATGCACAGCTCACGCAGCGTCTCCTCGAATCGGTGGGCACCTGCGAGCCCGTGGCCGAGTCCCAGCTGGACACGGTCACCGCGCTGAGTGGCAGCGGTCCCGCTTATGTGTTCGTGATGATCGAAGCGCTGGCCGACGGCGCCGTGCACATGGGCATGCCGCGAGATCTGGCCTATCGTTTGGCCGCGCAGACAGTCCTGGGCGCGGGGCACATGGTGCGGGATAGCGGCATGCATCCCGGGCAGCTGAAGGACAGCGTCACCAGCCCCGGGGGCTCAACGGCAGCGGCGCTCAGACAGCTCGAGCTATCGGGTAAGTGTCCAAGTGACGTCGGTCTGCCGCTTATCGCTGAAGCAAAGCTCAACCAAGTCTCTGTTGCTTTTTCTAGGCTTCCGCGCAGCCGTTGCGGGCGCCGTGGAGCAGGCGACGCTGCGCTGCAGACAGATCTCCGGACAGCAGACGTAGATTTGATTTGTTTTCGTTTATATATTATTTATAGGCTAATATAAAATTTCGCATTGATTCTGTACAACAACAATTGAAGGTCGCTCCCCTACTTTTTGCGCTTCTTCGAGCGTGCCAGCTCGTTGAGTTCGCCCTGCTGCATGGAGGCCTCCTGGTAGATGCGCTTGACCTTCTCATGCCGCTCCTTGTCGCTGTGGAAAGCAAAGAAAAATGTTTACGGAAACTGCAGCAGAGGGGAGAAATTGTATGGACAAACCTCTGCAGCTGCTGCTTGAGCTTGAGCTCCTGCACGAACGCTGTGTCCCGTCGTATCTCCCTGATGGCGCCCTTCTTCTCCCGCTTGATCTTGTGCAGCAGCTTGGCGCGCTCCTCCTTCTCCTTGGACATCTTCGGGCGCCGCTTGTCATCGTAGACCGTCTCGAAGCGGGGCTCCAGCATGCGCAGCGCCTTGGGTTTGCGCTCTGCCAGCGCCACGGGCTTCATTTTCTGCTCTGCCAACTGCTGCACGAGCTGCGTGGCCTCCCTGTGGTGCTGCTGCACATGCTCGGGGTACGGCTTGAGGCGCAGGCGGGCGAGCAGGGGAATGAATGGACCCGCCAGATAGCAGGCGCCCGTGTGCTCCCCGACCAGCTGCAGCGCCTCGCGGATCAGGCACAGCGTCGTGTCCAGAGCGCGCACCTTAAAGTCCAGCGTGAGTGTGTGATTGACCAGATCGGCGGCTTGCAGATTCTGCTGCTCCAGCGACTTGCTCTCTGGCGTAGCGGCTATGGCCAGCAGCTTGCTGAAGGGTCCATTCAGCTCGAAGGGCGGCGCTACCTCCAGCTTGTCCCCGTCCCGCTTGGCTATGGAGATGTAGAGGATGCCCTCGAGGAAGTTGAACACGGCGGGCAGAAAACGCTTCGATTTGGAGCCAAACTCCAGGGCAACGGCCACCACAAACAGGCCCATGGCAATGTCCTGCCGCGTGCGCACCCGCGCCCTGGCCAGAATGTGCTCCATGAAGACGTACGTGGGCGTGGCCACGGGATGCCGAAAGTCCGACGTGGAGTACACATTCGAGACGAGCTTGAAGTAGATGAGCGTGTCCAGCGTGGGGTAGGTCTTGGGGTTCTTCTGGTACTCCCCGAACTTCTCCTTGAGCACGTCCAGCAGTGCGCAGGACATGCGCTCGGGATTCAGCTGCGTGAGGCTCTGCAGGTGTGGCATGAGGTGGGAGAGCAGCTGGAAGTTCCCGCGTATATCCTGCTCGCTGGCATCCTCAAACAGATCCTTGATGTACTGCAGCAGAAAGCAGTAGAGCTTCACCACATGCTCCCGGTTCACGCCATCCAGCTTAGGGTCATTGCACTTGATGATGCGCTCCACAATGGTCGCCTGCTGCAGGGCGGCATGACTGGAGAGCAGCTCCGTGAAGTCCTCGTAGGTTTTGGGCATCTTAATGGTGAAGGGTATGCTGGCATCCAGCGTCGTCGTCGCTTGAGGTTTCGCCTTTTTGGGTTTCTTTTGTGTTCTTTGCTCTGTCTCAGACTCCGCTTCAGACTCATTTAGATCGCTGTAGTTCTCCGCCTCGGACACTTCGCTGTCGTCCTCGGACTCCTCCTCTTCCTCACCATCCTCCTCCACCGCTTCATCCCGGCTGTCTTCCTTCGTTTCCGGCTTGCTTGCCAGATGCGTGCCCAAATTCCCCTCCATATCGTACGCCAATGTGTCGTCATCCTCCTCCCCGCCAGCCACAAAGTAGCCATCGTCCAAGGCATCCGCTGAGCGATGCTTGGGCTTTGCATTCTCCGCCTCATCGTCCTCACCATCCGCTCGCATGCGACGCAAACGCTCATTCTCCAGCCGCTCGAGACGCTCCGCCTCCTGCTTGGCCAGCTCCGCGGGATTAATCAGCTTATCCGTAACACTGCCACGCGGCTCGAAGATCATTTCCTTGAGCAGTTTGTCGTAGGCATCCGCCGGTGGCTTGGCCTCCTGCTCATCCTTTGTGGCCTTGGCCACCAGCGGCAGCAGCAGCTTATAGTTGGCATCCAGCTTCTCCGTGAGTTCGTAAACCTCATTCTTCTCCTTGTCAATCTCGTTCTTGCGACGCTTTTGCTCCGCAATCATCTCATCGATGGCCGCCTGACGATCCTGGGGGCTCGTCTCGTTTTCATCGCCACCGAAATGTGCAGCGGATGTGAAGTCAGCTAAGGGGCAAAAGGATTCAATGAGAAAATTCCACCACAAAGGATCTGGTCCCACTTACCATCCAACGCCTCATCGTCCAGCTCCTCATCGTCGGATCGCTCATCGCGATATTGCTCAATCTCCTCCAGCGTCTGTCCCCTGTGCGTCAGCAGTTCGTCGTCGTTGAGATTGAACTTTTGTGCCTTCTGTGTCGTGCGCACTTGGGACATCTTCTCCGCCAGGTAACGAGCATTCATCACGGACTCCGTCAGCTGGTCGCCGCTCAGGTGCCGGCCAATTCGGTTATCCTTAAATTTGTTCGTTTTGTGCTTCACGGCAAACTGTTGGCCCAGCGTCTGTGTGCGCTTCTGCAGCGCCTTGGAGCGTGCCACGCCGGGCATACCCCTGTCATGCTTGCAGATGCGTCCTAAGATCTTGAACTTCTCCTTGTTCACGTGCACATCGAAAGGGTTCTGCCGCTTCGCCGACTGCGCTGTGGCATTGTCAAAGGGATTGGTGGACTTGACCGTCTTCTTTGCATAAACCGCATCCGAGTTGGCCTTTTTGTTCTTCGCACCCATTTTTATTTATGGTTTTTAGAGGAATTTCATTTGGAAAACAGAAAAACAAGCGGCAGTCACACGTGCAACGCGGATTTATCGATAAGCAATACCATCTGACCCTCAAAAATATGCTGAAAATATACTGTCCATGATGGTTATCAATGTAAAAATGTAATTATCAATATAAAAATTAAATTATCAATTTAATTTATAATTTATAATTTTGAATAATTTGATTTTATATTATATTATATTGTTTTAATTTTTAAGTTATATCGATATATTTCTTTGTGCATTTTGCAGCACTCAATCGTTGTCTGAACGTGTACAGGCCGCTATCAAAGATGGCGTCACTTCTACGGGTGTCTGTGTGAACGATTCTAGTTGCCGCTGAAAAAATTGATATTTCTCGCATAAAATACAACTACCGGCCGCGTTAACCGAACGAAAAGCGTTAATACATAATTCCGGTGTGATTTACAATTGAAATTGTGCCAGTGCGTGCGCCAGTCGCTGTTAAATCCCAACGCAAAGGATTGTGTGTGTGCATCCAGATAATTTCGAGGTGTGTGTATTTGCAGCGCTTTTTTTGTGTGTCCCCCCCTCCCACAGTCCCACCGCTCCATCGCATTCTGGTCAGCAGTGAGTGCCCAAACATTGTGCTAAATTATATAAAAATAAATACATAGGCGAAAAAGCCAACAAAAAAAGGAAAAATTCTGCTAGTGGAATGCTATATAGAGAGAGGGAGAGAGCGCAAGAGAGGGAGCGTAAGCGTGAGAGAAATCGATGACGATAGCTTTGTTTGGCAATCGCCCTCGATACATCGCTCTTGTGAGCACTGGCGACGGCGGTAAGGAATCCATTGCAGTATGCCCGTGCTGCGAATCGCCAAATATACCGAACGCCAGAGAGAGACCGAGAGAAAAGAGACGCCGCGCAACAACTCACCACGCTCTCACCCAGAAATCTAGCACAGTGGTAACGAAATGTATGCCTTTTAAAAGAATCTTTCTCCGGTTTCATCGTTAGTTGAAATATGTAAAATGAGTGCTCGGTATATTGGCATGCCACTGCATCCTCTATTTCCGTTTTTCAATAGTGCGGCCAGCGTACATTTCCCCACCGAAGCGTGTGTGACTCGTCGGTGTGTGTGTATGTGACTTTGTGTGTGCAACCCCCCTTAATCTTCACTACAACATTTTTTGCCACTTTTACTATGCCACAACAGCAGCAGCAACAACAAGTTTGTACAACAATAACAATACAAAAAATATTTTCATGTACTACTCGTTTCTCTGTGTGTGCGGTCGGTCGGTCTCTCCCCGTATAGTATATACACACACATATAGCAGAGAGAGCTAGCAGCCCAGCGAAAGAGAGTGGGAGAGAGCGTGAGAGTGAACGGCAGAAGTGAAAAAATATATCGTCTCACTTGCCGTATGCGTATGCCGCCTTCGTTCGTCGGTTTTGTGAAAGATATAGAAATCTTCTATACCTCCACACAGTCCGCACTCTTTCCCCCCGCCGTATAGTAGAGCGCCGCAATCTGTTTAATCGGTTTTAACAGCATAGCTTAAAATCAAGTAAACTCACAAAAATACAAAAGAATACCAAATCATTTCGTGGTGAATGCAAATTTTTCAAGTGCGCAGTATAAGCGGCGAAATTCCAGACGCAATTCGGAGTGTTTCCAAAGTTTTAATAAATAAATAAATATGTAATTACACACTCAAACACTTGCACGCACACACGAGCCCCAAATACGAGAGTGTGGCTACAATTGAGTTGCTTTTTGGATTTTATATATGCATACACACGCATATATGTATGTATATATATATATATAACTGTGTATATTTTTTACTTATATTATTTTTAGAATATCGATTTTGTTGGCTGCTTGCTGTGTGCCGCCTCTAAATGAGTGTGTGCCTGTGTTTGTGTCTCTCCCCTGCCTTCGTGCGCTCGTGTGTGTGTATGAACTATACATATTTGTGATAAGTGTGTGTGTGTGTGTGTGTGTCATCGTCGGACAGTAAAAATGTGTTAAGAATTATGTTCATATAGACATAAGTTACCTAATCTAGTGCAGAAGAACTAAGGGAATCTAAGCGAAATCAAGTAAAGCAAAATTATTGAAAGGAGAAAAATGCCTCATCAAAACAGCTGCGCCGCTCTCTCTCTCTCTTTCATTCTCTGGCTTTCAAATTGTCTCACCTCATGTCTCCCCACACTCGAGTGTCTTCCTCTTTTTTTTCACACACGCACGCACACACTTTAGTGCTTTGTGCTTTTGTGTGTGTGTTTTGCCTTAACGCCACATCGTATTTACATGTGTTGACCCCACTTGGACCCCATCTGTCTCACCGCATCTTCTTCTCCTCCCCATCCCACTACGCGTTGCGTTGTGCAAAAAGAAAAAAAGAAATACTCGCGAAACTACAGTTTTAATTCAATTACAGTGCTCCCAAAACCAACAATAGTTAAATAACTGCTAATAAGAAGAGAGTACTCCACGTTCTCCCGTGACGCCGTATGCCAATAAGTGGGAAAAGCGAGACAGGTATGACATACCGGAATTGATCAATAACGGTTAATAGCGTGCGAAATTGTCAATAAGTAAGGGCAAAGCGAGACGACACAAATCCTATGCAGACTATCTTCACTCTCTACTCTTCAGTTGAATAACGGTACTGTACTGCAATCTACACTCCTCCCATGAAATATTTGAGTAAGGGCAACAACGGAAGTTTACATCCATTTTTTGGTCTCCAATCTCTCGATTTGCACAGAACAAACAGTCGAACAAAGAACTGGTTCTAATTGATTGAGTGATTGAGTCGCTGGTAAGGGGGAATACGTATCTTGAGACCGTGACAACGGACCGCGAGGTGAGGTGGCGGTTCCAGAACCTGCTCGACAAATTAACAAGTTCTCCAATTGACACATACAGTGGCACACGCTGTGTGTGTGTATGCGCCTTAGCGCGAACGTGTTCGTTTCGTCGAGCCTACTGTTCGAAATTAACATAAATGTGTCAAAATGGTAAATAATGTCCAGGGGGCGGAGTGTCCCGGCCATACGCGGATCTTTAGGTTGGACAGGTGACAAGGCCCTTGCGATACCCGAATGTTTGACAATATAATTAAACCATTAACCATAATAAATCGCTGTCCCTCTACACACGGATTAATTATTATAATTCATGATACTCGGACCAGCACGCCCCACGAAAATCTCCCCCCAAATTGAACGTGACTTGCTTGCAATTAAGGTGTTTCTTTCGCGTTCTGCCCGAACAATACAACGAAAAATAACGATAACATTTGTAGAGCGTATGCAATAGTCAGAACCAACGATATTTCGAGTTTATTTTCTAGCTGTTGCGATCGATCCCCGGATCCAAGTGTTTTGGTTGCCCCAGCCCAAGCGAGTTTGTCACTTGGTATTCCGACTGGAGCTGCCTTCCGATGCGACACTACTGCCCCACTGCATGTCTCTCTGTCTGTCTCTGTGTGAGTGTTTATGTGTGCATGTGTGGGTTGTCATTCGCCTCTCTCTCCCGCTCTCTCTTTGCCAGTACCCCAGGCTGAGCTTTGACGTAAAAAGTACACACGTAGGCATTGCCTGTAGGTAAAACATCGATTCTTATTGGAAGATACAGTGTATATACAGCGGAGAACATAAAGATTATTATAATCACTCCTAAGTACTCTCTCTCTCTCTCTCTCTCTCTGCATCATCTCTCGACTGGTTTCTCTGTCTCCCCCACATTCTCGAGGGTTTATATTTCCAAGTTATTTAAATGAATTAACCAAGTCGGTCAACTGTAATAAATGCGACACACACTCTCTTGAAGACAATTTGCTTTTCCATTGGAGTTTTCACTGAAGCGGAATTTGTGTCCATAAATGCCCTGGGAGGCACCACATATGAAAATTGCTCCACATTCTCCTCAGAGGAGCTCTATTAAATCCCTACCCAAACAGCCCGGGGCGACCTGCTTGCCGTCTGTTCACCTTTTGTTGAACGCACATTATCCCCCCTCCCTTCGCTCACCTCTTGCGGATGTTAATTTGGTTGCAACTTCAACATTTTCTGCCTGGCTGCAGCGGTTAAAGAGCGTGTTTAAAGTCAATTGTGGCACAGCACTCCCCATCTCTGGGTCTCTGCTGCTATAACCCCTTAATGGCCAACACATACGAGCATGAACATCTCTTTATTTGTGTGCCTTTCTTTCGCTTGCCGTTGCTGTCTGTTTTGACATAACTGACCTCACTTTTTGCCACTAATTCTGTTGCCTTTGGAAGCCAACTGCAGCACATGGAACATCTCCACCTGCTTCATGTTTCCCCTCATGTTTACATCGTTAAAGAAGGGAAAATGGTGCTCCTCTCGTCTGCTCTAAAAATAAAGCACAAAAATATATACATATTTCTCTCAACTCCATTGAAATTGACTTGATTTACACAGAGTTTTCCACATGTTTTCCTCATCGAAGAGATATCGAATTGTGGCAGCAGCAGCAGCAGGAGGAGCCTTCGAATTGCATTTCGTTGCATTTTCCATTGAATTTTTTCGGCACAAAATGTGTTATTCAATCTGATTGCAGTAGCAGCAGAAGTTTTTCCTTAAATTCGATTCGGCTACACTCTGGGAATATAGAGCGAACCGCTGCTCCTTTCTATATTTGTGTTTTCTTGTTTGTTCTATTGGCAATTCAATCGAAATTATATTTACTTGTTTGTTAGAGAAGCTGAAAAGTACTCGTAATATTGGAATGCAGCTTGGCGGCACTCAGTCGATAGAAAAAGCTAACCATGGAGCAAAATTAACAGCCGCCTGAGCGCAGAGGGCAAATGTTTCTCTCGTTATAATTAGATGATTTCCGCCGCCTGTCCCGCCCACCCACTTTCCGCCAGACAAACGGACGCATGAAGTGGCCCGCCTGACTTTACGGCCAGGCCCCAGATTTTTGCTTTGTTTTATTTTGTTTGCATTTTTCTCTGGCACGCCTCGCTAACGAGTGGAACAATCAGCTGCTGTCTGGCAGCCACCGAGAAGTGGGAGAGACGCCTCAAAAAGTGGACCGATAAAAAGACAATTAGATGCACACCAATGGTGAAAATACCCTACAATCAAACTCACTTTATTTATTGCAGATTCTTGTCATATTTTATTTAGTTTGACCCCCGAGTGGCAGTACTTTACAGTTTCCAGTGTCTCAAGAGTAGACGTGCTAAATGAAACCACAAGAACCCATTAGGAAAAACTATTTGTACATTCATGCCGACTGTTGGCTGCTGCTGTAGAAATATTTTCACATTTTATGCCAAAGACATACTCGTATTTTCAGCTTTTCCTTTCGCTTTTCTCCTCTGCTGCTGCTGTTGCCTTTCTGCCGCAATTAATGACGTTTTTCATCGCTCATAATATAATTTTAGATGCGGGGCAAATTTTTGGGTGCCAGTGAAAAATCTTTTTGCTGATATTTTTACGAACGGTAGATGGGGGAGGGGGCCGTAAATAAATTTCCGTTTTTCGGCGGGGCATCCTGTGGCGCAAAACCCGTGCGTCGTCGTCTCAAGTGCAGTTCAATGTATTTTTGTAATGTTCTTAATTTATTTTCACTGCTTATTTATAGAATATAAATAGTAGATGGAAATTTCGTTGGTGGGGGAAATTCTTCAGCTGTGGATGAAATAATTTGACCTTGAACGGGTAGGATTCAACCGGAGAGGGTTAAATCGTATTTCAATGACTATTCCTCCCCTCGTCCTTCTGGTGTGGCTTCTGTTTCTGTTTTGGACAAGCCTCGAGTCGCGTCATGGCCCATAAATCAATAAAAACAAAAAACACTCGAAGGAACAGTGCGACAGACGGACAGCTGCAGCAATTAAATAGTATCGCACATTGCACAATTAATAATTAACACTTGTGTTTAACCACCACGGACAAGAGAGCGCAAGTGGCCGAGAAGTGGTTTGGTTCTGGCTTTGAAACAAGTGCAATGCCAACCCCAACCCTCGCCTCATATCTATTTTGTCCACAAAGGTGGGGCAAATAACAACAATATCAACGGTGGTCTCTCTGTTGTTTTTCTTTTTATTTTCAGATGGCAAGAACACCTACCTTATGGCCATATCTTATCTTTCACCTGAGATACATTTTTCCTTCTTTTATTGCGTTGCGCCCCCCTGTCCCCTATTTGATTGTCTTTGTAGTCCACTGTTTATGCGACATTTTTGTGTGCTGATTTTTGATTAGGTGGCTGCCACGCCCACACACAGCAGACACACAGAGAACCTCCCTTCTGCTTATCACAGCTCAAAATCTCTTAATTAAAAAAATAGCAACAAAAAAATACAGCAAAATAGATTGCGGAAAGAGAGAGAGAGAAAGAGGGACAGGCAGACTAGAGAGATGTAGGCCGGGAGCTCTTTTCAATAGAAAATTTTCCATGCTTTGGCATTGAATTTGCATTGTGGCATATATTTCACAAAAAGTAGAACGTCCATAAATCTATATAATACCTTCCCATATGTACTACATATTTATTGGTGTGGTTTATATACCCAATAGGTGAGCTGGTGACGCTATAGACGCGATAAGTAAATGAAATCGTTGAACTGAAAGTCGGCGTCTGACGGCTTTCGGCTGCTCGTGCACAGAAAATATAAACTATTGAGGATGATATGACAATTGGGATACCCATGGGCCCTTGAATATTTTGATGTGACACGACTTTGTTAGTTGCAAAAATAACAAACGAACAAACGTAGGGAAAACGGGAAAAATAATTCTCCCAGCACGCTTTGATGCTCGAGCAGACCGCACTCCGTAAGGCTGTTTACACTACAAACTTTTCTGCCGAATGCGTTGACACTCCCCAACCGAAAACCAAGCATAGTGTAAACAAATCTTATGATCTTCCATACAAGATAAGTCGATAACGGTGCTTGCTGGAATCGTCACTGCACTCGCATGCCGTTTGTGTGTGTGTGTGTGTGTGTGTGTGTTTGTATGTGCTCGCGTAAAATAGGGAGAATGAAGATAATGAAGGAATAAAGGGAGCAGCTGGCAGAATAGTCTTGAGTGGAAAATGTTGTTTATTCGCTGATCCACTAATTAAGTTTATTTCAAGTTCTAAATTGGGTGCACATGCAGTCGTATCTTCCTACCACTTGTACAAGAAATTGAATATGCCCCAAAAATTTGCATTCTCCTATTATTTTCAACAATGCCATCCATATTATGTTTCTTTTTCTTGTCTTTCTGTTTAATTAGTCAAAATGTTGTGTCTCTCTCATCCCAGACGCACAGTGTGTGTCGCCTCTGCGCTTAATTATTTAATTAAATTGAGGAAATTGTTGTGACTGCTGTTGTCTCTTGTCTTGTCTCATCTCTCGTTATCCCATGTCTTCCCCTCTGCTGTAGGCTGTGAGTTTTGGTTCGTCTGCTTTCGTGTTTTACGGTTTCGTCATATGTTTTGTGGCTTTAGCTTTTGGCTCTGGCTCTGGGGCCCTGCTTGCTTTTGGGCCCTATTTCAAGTATTACCCATAGGAAAAAGAAAAAGAAATGTTTTTACACCCCCAACCAATGCCAACCGCCACATAACATAACCAGTCGTCGCCTGATGCAATTAGCTTTGTGTTTCATTGTGTCGCCTGTACATCGTCTTCTGTGTACATTTGTCAACTAATTTCGTGGCTTTCTACTTTCCATTGCCACTTGGCATTGCCTCTGCCTCTAATGCTAACACCAACAATAAGTTACATTAGACGTTATGTAAACCCTAGAAGGCATATTGCGTGCGGCACTAGAAGCTATGACAGATGTGTGCCAATCAAATTACTTAACGGCACTCCGAAAAAAGTCTCTCAGATAAGAAGAGAAGCCTGTACTCTCTGTGCAATTAGAGACTAGCTAACGCTTTAAGTTAAGTACCAAAGTAACTCATAGCAATGATAATGATGATGCAAGTTAAATTCGTGCTAGAAAATTTCTCTTAGATGGTTATGCGTATATGATGACGTTGAATTTCTGTACAAAATTGCCTTAAGCGAACGGACACATTCGTTACGAACAACACAAACTAAGAATATTCTACAAACAAAAGCTCAAATTACGTGTATCGGTTTATCATTCACGTGTTTAAGCTTTTAAGAATATGCACAATAGTAATTGGTCATATTAAAATGACTATCTGTTTAACGATCTGAAATTATCTGAAGCATTCAATTGCGACAGGCAAGGGTTTTTTTGTCGGAACGAATACTCCTACAATAAAATTTTCTAAAATGCTCCGAATACTACTCGTGTCTTTAGGCGTGAA
The DNA here is from genome assembly GCF_900245975.1 of Drosophila guanche. Classification (NCBI taxonomy): domain Eukaryota; kingdom Metazoa; phylum Arthropoda; class Insecta; order Diptera; family Drosophilidae; genus Drosophila; species Drosophila guanche. The sequence continues at coordinate 3,312,478 of NW_022995747.1, read as the reverse complement.
TCGAATATATCCTAAATCTATGAATACTTTTCCGCAATACCATCTGTAGATCTTAGCTTTTAAGCCCTAATCAGCCTAAATGTATGTGCCATCGAAGGTTACACTCAAATTAACTGAAACTCGTCCATTAGCTACTCGTAATTACACCTGCTCTCTGGCGCTTTGCATCTCATTCATTTTCTTTGGAGTTCTCTGGCTGTGTTAATCATTTACAAGGAAAAACACACACACACATCCAATTGCTGCTTGACCCATTTGTGTGTGCCATGGAGTGGGTTTTCCAAGGAAACTTACTCACAGTTTTCCTCTCTCTCGCTCCGCTCTCTGTATTCAATGCGTGCGGAGCAAAGCTTTCCATTTTCACTCTCGTTGAACGCATTTCACTTTAAATAATTAAACATAAATACGTGTACATGGAAAATCGTTCAGTTTTCAAGTGGAGGCTGCCGCGTTGTTGCATCGCTCTCCTGACGTCAACATCCGCACGTGGATTATAATTGCCCTTTTGTGCGGGTGTTGGAAAATGTGTTGCCAGTCAATGGGTGGGTCCGGTCGGGTTCTCGGATCTGCGTCTGACTTTACCTCTGTTTGTGGCACTCCAAAAATAGAAGTAAAAAGTTCTGCAGTTGTCTGTTCTATTTTTGGTGCCCCATAAATGTCGGCGGCCCACGCTTTTTCACAGCCTTTTCATTGCTTTCTGCCTGTCTTTCATTTTTTGGTTTTGATTATCCTTTCGTGGAGAAGGGTACGATGATTATTTACAGATATTTGCCAGTGCTGTGAATGACGTATTTTGTAGGTTTTTAAGAAAGGAATTTAGAATGCATATCCCGACTTTTTACGAAGAAATCATTACGAAATTTCAGCAACGATATTTCCAGGTTACTTATTCTGTTCTTATTGATTTCTAATCATCAAAGTATTACATTTTTTGTTACCCTTTAATTCATGACTTTGGCATGAGTATGCTAGGGTATCAAATGCTATGAAGCCTAACGCTTTCCCTTTATTACTTTTTTTCTATTTTCAGTTCAATTTGCCTTTGTCTTTGTGTCAATGTCGCATTGCGTGCGTTGGTTACATTTGGATTTTTTTTTTACTGGCAATTGGCTGGTGTGGTGCTTTATTTCAGCCTGGGGCAAGGTGTGGCAAGGGTGGCTGGTGATGGTTCTGGTGCCTCCTTTTTGCTGGCCAGGAGTGGCATGTGGCATGTGGCACCGATGTGTGGCATTCGTAAAGTGGTGGTGCCTATCAATAAATTGAATCCCTCTGCTTGTCAATTGTGAATTACTAAAATGCATTAAGCACTCGGCAGTGGGACAAGTCCTTGAATTGCTTTCTTTTGTTTCATTTGCTTGCTCTGTCCCGCACCCTTTCCCTTTTGTTCTTCTTTTGTTTTACTTTTTTCTCTCCTGCGATCCTTGGATTTCTTTCTTCTTTCTTTGATTCAATTGAATGAATTCTGAACCCCTTTTTATACGTACAAATTTCTCATAAGCGAACCGGTAAACTTTCAAAGCTGTGTTATAAAACAAAGCCTCATTGTTTACTCTCTTCTGCCCCCTTTCTTTCTCTCTATCCCTTTTTCTAATAGTTTTGGCAGGGCATCAATCGATAGTTTGGACGGCTACAAAAATGAGAGATTGTTGGCCTGCCATTTAACTGTGAAAACTGTTACATTTTCCAACGAGTTGCCAACTTTTTCCGACAGTTCCCCCCCTAAAACCCCCTCGCTTGTTGTTATCGACTTGTGTGACTCCTTGAGAGTGCTGTAAATATTTAAAATTCATTTTACTTGCAATATGTTTTTCCCTCCCAGGAGGAGTGACCCAATTCCCATTGAAATTTAGATCTTATAATTTTGTTAGAGGAGGCTTTCGGTGTCTGGGGCCTGCGCAAAAAGTAAAACCAAAAATAAACAAAAAAAAGAAAATAAATAAAAAATGCAGGCACCCCCAGAAACTGTCGAGTGAGGCATGAAAAAAGGAAATAACAGAAGCAGCAGATGACCACCCACCAGATTCAACATCTCCTTCTCTGTCCTCTGGTCTATTCCACCCACATGACATTTACAATGTGTTTTCCCCTCGATGTGTGTGTGTGTGTGGCGTAGCGCCTTGAGGGCAGGCCACACGCAGCAGCCGAGCCGCGAGAGGCACTTTCGTGTGGCGAAAAACTTTCGCTTCTGTTGCAGCTGCTCCTCCATGCAGCCCCCACTTCTGCCTTTATCTTGTGGCTGCCACAAAATCATATAAAACTTATTGTTCCATTTTCCTTTAGCTTTATGTAAATTAAACAAGGCTCATATTTCCCTGGTTTTCCTGGCATATGCATTTTGCAGAGACCAGTCGAAGATGCTGCTGCACGATTCGTTTTTCACCGATGCCTTTTCGAGAGTGAAATTGAAAAAAAAATCCACTTCAGTCAGATACTTTTCTTAATATGGGAATATGGCGTGATCTTCAAACTGAACTTAAACAGGTGTGAAATATTTTACCGACGCGAAAAAAACTAAGCTTGGAAATCCCGCAAAAGCAAAGACCTTCGAGAAAAGATTGTGGCTGGGTTGTGGGATGTGCTACGTGACATGAGATGCACGCAAAACATTTGCATTTTGATTCTCTCAGATGGATATTCCTTCTTCCTCCCGCTCTTCTGTGGCTCTGTCTCTTTATCTACCCCAACTGTTGGCTTTGCTTGCCTCCTGCAATGTATTCATGCATACACACCACTCGCATATGCAAATGTCGATGGGTGGATGCTGATTTGATTGATTTAATGATATCAATACAGCCACAGAGGCACAGCCACATAGAGGAAGCGGAGAGGGATACATCCCACCAAAGGGAGGTCAAGGTTTTGAATTTCCAATGCGCAATGGATGAAAATTTTAATAAGACTGGAGCCCACAATTCGCATTTGGATCGATCGGTAGCTTTCCTCGATAATTGTTGCCCCTGCGTGGAGACGTAAATAAATTTCATGCATGCGGGATTATGGGATGGGATGATGGAGATTGTAGATGCTCTCGCCAGTAGAGATTTCCAAACACGCAACGGAACGCAGCTTGTAATTTTCTCAGAGGAGAGAACTTCCACCTCCCACCCTCCCCCCAAAAAAAAAACTGTGGAAACTGTGTAAGCATTTTCCACTCATTCCAGTCATGCATTGCTGCTCTGCAGCTGACGAGAAATGAAATTCTCATCCGTCCATGAACTCTTTCCTCTGAACGCCTTCCTCTCGTGTGAGGATTTTTGTTTAGGGTGTGAGATTCCATCTCCTACCCACCACCACCACCCTCTCACCCTCGCTCCATGGACAACGAAGATTTTTACTGCGTAGTTTTTCCATGCATTTCCCCCGCATGCAGTTCCTGAGACACGTTTCAAGTACGCGCAGCGAAAGCGAAAATGAAAACAGTGCGCAATTTTTTCCCAACACGCGGCCCCCCATGATGGAACGAAGGGGGTGGCGCCAGCGGATGTCGAGGTAGCGGTAAAGGGACTTTTGTGCTTATCATCTCTCGTGCGACATTATCATTGCTTTTCCTGTGCAAAAAGCTTAGACTTTTCACCTAATAATCGTCACAAATATGATGAAAGCCCCTAGGGGAATTTCATATAAACTCCAGCAAAAATACATGAAATTTTCAATTAGGCTTATCAATTTCTATGAAAAATACTTGATACACGGGAAAATTTAATTTTAACACAAATTTAAATCGTTTTAAATTATATTTTTTTAGCAGCAACACGCTGAATAATCTTTTACCATGGCGAAAAGGAGATTGGAGTTGTGCAATTCATTATTTGTATATTGACGTTGGTATATTGACGTTTATTTGAATAGAAATAGCAAATAGTTGATTCTCAATTGCCACCACAATGTCGAGTCGTCGTGTAAACATGAGCTGCCATTTCCAGATATCAATTGAAACATATTCATTAAATATTTGCACTTGACGCCACTCTATGGATATGTGGTGATATTTTCCCGGAACAGTAAGCGCCACCACAGCAAAGCAAAGCAATTATCAAATGTGTACGTACAAGCATATTTCCTAGGGGTTCCCAATAAAGATTGTGGCACTTAAAAATTGTGATTCCATTTATGAGGAAGAGTCTTTGAGATGCAAGAAAAAATGTTTAAATATCTTCTCTCCAGTAAAAATTTGATACTCAATGTTAGTTAACCCGAACTCATTATTGGCATAAATAATCAAAAATAAAGGAATTAAAAGTAAATTACATTTCATAAGTGCGCCCAGACAATGTTTGATGGCAATAAAATATATCAAAAATTGTTACTAACTATCGATTGGTTGAGTTCTTTGTCAAAGTTCTTAGAAGCAATAAAAACCAATGAATCAATAAAAAAAATACGACCAATAAAAACTATTATAAGCAAAGGAGGAAGAGTGGGTTACGTGTAGGTCAGGGTTTTCGCTTGAATTTAAGCCAAAAGCCAGCGACAATTGACGAAAGTCTGCTGACAGAAATCTTTGGTAGCAATTCCAAGCCTCGAAGCAGTTTTGTGGCTTATTGATTATCTTTAAAAAAGACGAAACGACGCAATAGACATGCGTCAAAAATATATCGTGACAAAGAGAAACCGAAGAAGAGCGGCCAGTGGTGTGGACTTGGACTGTGAGTGTGGAAATGGAATAGAATTTCCCCGGCATTCAGTGGGCGTCTGACCGACAGCTGGGGATGGGCTAGAGGTTGAGGTTCGTGGGTCGAGGCGAGTGGCTTAGTCATTAGATGGCCTGGCCGGGCGACTGGCGAACACGATGAGTGGGGCTGGGCCTCGGCCTCTCGTCGCATTTGTTGGTTGTAAAGCGGCGAAAAATCGTACAAATGCCAACACGAAAACAACAGCGAAACAAAGCAAAACAAAACAAAAGCGAAACATAATGGAATGGAAGAGAAGAATATAAGCTAGAAGCAGAGTGAGAGAGAGAGAGCGCAGAAGAGGCAAAAACTTGTCTCATTATATTTTGTGGGAGTCGCAGCCGCCCTGTCCATTTATTATTATATGCCTATGCAGTGAGTGCTCATTTTTTAAGGGGTATTATGATTGACTGATGAACGTGGATTCTACCCAATAATGCTTGCATGGTGTTTTCGATCAGCTATAATTTACCAAATGGATATAGCCTTGGTTTGTCCATGAATCTATTGATATGCAAAAAATTCCTCAAGGGTATCCAAAAATTCGGTTATTCCCTCTAGTTTATGTTTCTTCTATGGATAATATGTGATGGGCCTGAACTTTTGGCCCTCTCTACAAAGTATTATTGTTTATTTGTTTTTTCGCTGCAGAGTAAATAATGTCATAAGGTCACACACACACACACACACTTAGAAACACCCACCGATTAAAGGGGGAAGGGAATGGGAATGTCCCACTCCCAGGCCTAATGGTCAACCATTCATTGTGCTGCTCTACAGCTGTTGTTTTAGTTGTTTTTGTTGTTGGTCATTTGTCTTGGAATTCTCTTTGGGGTCCCCGCTGATGCTTTCCTTTTATGTGTATATAAAATAGCATAATAAATGAATGGAATGGAATGGAATGGCACAAGCACAGCCCATCCCAAGTTTGTGCCTTAGATTTCGCTATCTCCGCCGATCTATCCGATCTATTAAATGTCACGATGGGGTTCACTGGATGATGTTACTGTTGTTGTTACTGTTTTATGTACACAGGGGCTCGACCTCCCACGGCGAAGGTTATTCAGATAAATTAAACCAAAGACACTGCGAAAAAGCAAACAAAAACTTTGTGTGTAAACAAGCTGATGAGCTGTATATTGTATGTATATTCAGTGGAAAATTCAATTTTATTGCACTGGGAAAAGTGTAAATCAAAAGGTGGGGGACAGTGTGGAACGTTAGATACCTAAGAGTTATCTATGCTTTGTTTTATGGTGCTGATTTATGGCAGATAGGTTGATAGTAGCTTTATAGCTCTGGAAAAAAGGAAAATACGTATTCTTTCAAATTATGGGAACCACATTTCTCAACATACGAGTATTACAAATTGTCTGATTGCACTGAATTCTTGAAAATAGCCAGATAATATTATTATTTATAATGCCACGAAAAAGAAAGAAAATATCTATAAAACTTAAAAAAAAAAACTGAAAAGAAAACAATAATTATGTTAGCTTTATATTGTATAATATAGTCTGTATATATTATAGATATTTATGGGGTAGGTTCCACCGTTTTACATACCCCTTTAGCATACTCCCTTACATACCCTGCAGCTCGTGGTAGCAGCGTATAAAATGTGGCTGGAATAAGAGGCAGCTGTGCAAACTTTTTCACTGTGTGCCACTCTCTCTCTCTTCCAGCCAGTTCCGGTTGGCCAACACGCACACACACTGATACATGCAGGCGTTTGCTTGTTTGTCATAGCGACGCGCCCACGCATCGTTTCCATTACCATCAGGCAGGCAGGCAGCAGCCAGGCAGCTGTTGGCCAAGTTTGATCGCATTTACCTGTTTGTCACTCGTACGCCTTGTGGTTACACAGCCAGTCCCTGTGTGTATCTGTGTGTGGGTGTGTGTGTTGGCCATGTTTAACACGTTTTTTACTTGCCGAGGGAATTGACTGTGGGCCACGGACTTGCCCGCCCGAGGTTTGACTTGCATTTTTGTGTGCAAATTTTTGTGTGTGAAACGAGTTTCTCCTGCCGAGTGAAAACTGCGTGACTTGCCACTGCATTGAAATTGAAGTTCATGCAAATGAATGGGCACCACCATCAGCTCTTATTGCTCCTGGTGCTATGTCCTTCATTTCTGTCTTAATTTCCGCTTTACATTTCCTTCGAGTAGACAGCCAGCCGCCGCCCTATCTGCCGCACCAACTAGTGTTTCCGGTCAATGCCTTTTTCCGGGGGGGAAAAGGACGCGCTTAAATGAGAATCAAAGTGGAATGTGAAAATTTAATTAAACGCTGACTGCGTCCTGCTGCCTGGCATTTGCGTCAAGGATTGTGCGGCTCTGCGGCAAGACGTTTTCCTAGTTTTCAGTCAAATGTTCGCTCCCCTTAGGGGGCATGTAAATTGTTGGCTGCAATGTCCAATCATCTGTCGAATCAATCAAATCAAATCAAATCAATCAGAGGCTTAAGCTTAAGCGACATTTTGCCTGGCAACAACATGTTGGCTTTGCTTTTCCTCGGGGGAAAGTGAATTCCCCCACTGGCTGATACGTCTCTGTGCTCCTATCCTCCTATCAAATATTTCTTATCTGTCCGCACAAAGAAATCACAGTTCCCCACACACACACAAGCACACCTGTAAAAAAGAGCTACGATTAGATATAACCTTCATGTATTTCCCCGCCTCTCTTTTTTTTTTATCAGAGTTTCGTTTTGCGGCTTTGTTTTTGTGGTTTTGTGATGGCAATTTCGTATAGCAATTTCTATGCCTACCCTTGATAAATAGAGCTGGAGCTAACTATCTGAAAAACCTTTTAAATATCAATTCGTTTATTGTATTTTGCAGTGCATGTGATGCCAAAAAACACAAAATAAACCAAGAAGCAACAAGACAGAAGAGAAGAGCTCGCAAAAGCCAGTGTACGCAGAGAGAGAGTGCAGCTAGAGGAATATGTGAAAGATTCAATCGAAAAATTGATGTGCCATTTAGGAGCAGAAGCAGAAGCAGAAGCAGCAACATAGAAGCTAAGCGAGACGCGAGAGTATTATCCACAAATAAAGTCAGAAAGGCGCAACAGTGCAACAATCCCTCCAGCAACAACAAGAACCTGAAAACAACAACAGCAGACAGCAGCAAACAGAACGGAAATCTAGAAACAGGTGAGTTTGGTCATAATTCAATCACTCGATTTTCGTGTTAATTAATTGATTTATAATTGATTTGCAGTGTAAATACAACTGTAACGAATTTAAAGCAAAACTACAGCAGCAGCAGCAGCAGTTGCCAGATACATTTCATGCCACCCGCAGACGTTGGTTGATAAATGTCAAGATAAGTCGCTACCGTTTCAACACCGCCATCAACATAACACAGCAACAGAGGCAGCAACAACTGCAACAGCAACAACAGCAACAGCAGACGGGTATACTGAACAGAGAGAAACATCCAACATCACAGCATTTGTTGCCATTCGAGGAGCAGCAAAGGACAACAGGAACAACAGCAGCAGCAGCAGCAGCTGAAGCTGAACAGGAGAAGCTCTGCATAGGCGTCGGTGGCAGCGGCAGCAGCAGCAGCAGCAGCACCAGCAGCAGCAGTAGCGGCTTAACCAAAGGTCGAGGAAACAACTGCAAGACGCCAAACTCTACTGCAAAAGTCGCCAACATAACACATAAAATTTTCGGTTGGCTACGCAAGTCGCGAAACAAACGACCAGTCGAGATCCTACGAAGCGATTTCGAAGGCGAAGACGGCGACGGAGACGAGGGGGAAGGAGGAGCAGAAGCAGCACCTGGGAGTGCAGCTGCAGGTGGGTCAGGTGCAGGTGGTGCAGCAGCCGATCAATTTTCTGTGGCAAACGTTCGATATAAAGCCGGCAAGCTGAATACCACACAGACAGCCACGGAGACCACCACCGCCATCGATTCAAACGAACCCAAATCTGAAAAGATGTCATCGGGGGGCACGTTTGTGGATCGAATCGACCCGTTCGCCAAACGTTCACTCAAAAAGAAGGGTAAAAAGAGTCAAGGTTCCTCGCGCTACAGAAATTCACAGGATGTTGAGTTGCAGCAATTGCCGCCGCTAAAAGGTAAGCTCGAAAGTTCTTTTATCCCCTGCGAATACCCTTTAATAAATGTCTTATCTTTATTTTGTGCTTAGCCGATTGCTCCAGCCTCGAACAGGAGGAGCTTTTTATACGAAAGTTGCGTCAGTGCTGCGTATCATTTGACTTTATGGATCCCGTCACGGACTTGAAGGGCAAGGAAATCAAGCGGGCGGCACTCAATGATCTATCCACCTATATAACGCATGGGCGCGGTGTGCTTACGGAACCGGTCTATCCGGAAATAATACGCATGGTACGCGAAAAAAGAGAAAATTTCAAACGGAAAAGTCATAATAAAATCTTAAACTTCTTATGCAGATTTCTTGCAACTTATTTCGCACACTGCCGCCCAGCGAGAATCCCGACTTTGATCCCGAGGAGGATGATCCAACATTGGAGGCCTCCTGGCCCCACCTTCAGCTGGTGTATGAGGTGTTCTTACGCTTCCTGGAATCACAGGATTTCCAAGCAACCATTGGCAAGCGTGTGATCGATCAGAAGTTTGTCTTGCAGGTGCGCTGGAGTTGAATGCCTTAATGGAAGGTCTTTCGTATAATATTATGACTTTTATTCTGGTAGCTCTTGGAACTGTTCGACTCTGAGGATCCACGCGAGCGTGACTTTCTCAAGACGGTGTTGCATCGCATCTATGGGAAGTTCTTAGGATTACGCGCTTTTATACGAAAACAAATCAATAACATATTCTTGCGATTCATCTACGAGACGGAGCATTTCAATGGTGTAGGCGAACTATTGGAAATACTCGGCAGGTAAGTCAAACTAGTGAATTTATGCTTTATTCCTTTGCTAATCCATTATGTTCCACCTCTATTAGCATCATCAATGGCTTTGCCTTGCCACTGAAGGCTGAGCATAAACAGTTTTTGGTCAAGGTTCTGTTGCCGCTGCACAAAGTCAAATGCCTATCGCTATATCATGCACAGTTGGCATATTGTATTGTACAATTCCTAGAGAAGGATCCATTCCTTACCGAGCCGGTGGTGCGGGGCCTGCTCAAATTCTGGCCAAAGACGTGTTCCCAAAAGGAGGTCATGTTCTTGGGCGAAATTGAGGAGATACTCGATGTGATCGATCCGCCGCAGTTTGTCAAGATACAGGAGCCGCTCTTCCGGCAGATTGCCAAATGTGTCTCGAGTCCACATTTTCAGGTAAAAGATATTTTTCATTCATTCACAAAATAAATCAATTTATAATTGGTATCCTTTTCCTTTTAGGTTGCTGAACGCGCTCTATATCTGTGGAATAATGAGTATGCCATGTCGCTGATTGAGGAGAACAATGCGGTGATTATGCCCATCATGTTCCCGGCTCTATATCGCATCAGCAAGGAGCACTGGAACCAGACCATTGTGGCGCTCGTCTATAATGTATTGAAAACATTCATGGAAATGAATTCAAAGCTGTTCGATGAGCTCACCTCCAGCTACAAGGCGGAGAGGCAAAAGTATGACTGAAGACATTTCTTTGCATATTTGCATATAAATAATATTTTGTAATTGTTTGCCATTAGGGAAAAGAAACGTGAACGCGATCGCGAGGAACTGTGGAAGAAGCTGCACGAACTCGAATCGAATCGTTCTAATGGGCGCACCGCAGGCGGCAGCGCTGCTGCGAATGCATCGAACAGCGCTTCATCATCAAACGCGGCGGCGTCCACGTCCTCCCAATTGCAGCCACCAACCAGCAGCACAGCCGCCATTAACTCTCATCAGCAGCAGCAGTCGAATAGCAGCAGCAGCGGAAGTCTGTCCAGCGGCGGCGCCGGCGGTGAAAATAATCCTGCGACCACAAATGCAAAAATCAAACAGGATAAGGCGGCGGACAACTAAACAGCCAGCAGCACACGCAAAACGCAAGGCATGCGCCCGAAAAATAACTAACAATAATGAAAAAACACGAGAGCCGTAAAGCGCAGTCCGTTGGCTAACACGTAAAAGCATCTATCGTTCCACATCCCACACGTAACAGATAGACAAGAGACAGACGGATAGACAGTGAGAGAGAGAGAGGCGATAAATAGTTATACTAAAAACAAAAACACATACATATGCTAAACTTTAAACACAAGAAAATATGAAAAAAAAAACAAACAACTAAAATGTATACTCGATTGACGAAGACACCAACCAAGCGGTCGTCAGCGGAGGAGGAGGATGCTTGAGCGGCTGTTGAGAGGCAGGTTGGAAGTATGAGAGTAGGAGTGGAAGCAGAATGGAAAGCGGAATCGGGAGTAAGAGCGATAGCTATAGCGTTTGCAGAAGCCCCTGTCTGTGTGTGTGTTATGTTAGGAGAGCAAAAGCTTCGTCGAGTGCGGCATCAATGGAAATCTATATAAATAATGTATCTTACAGCTACACAAACGACACACCACACCTACACACACAACAGAAACAAACACATACATAAACACCCGCGCACACACACACACACAGACACATATAAATATATATATTAAAAAAAGAAGGAAAATATTATTAATTACGTTTAAGCATTAAAAACAAAAAGGAAAACCCAAGTTGAATAAAGAGAAAATCATGTTAGTAAGTGAAAAAGCAGAAGAGAGCCGATAACTATAACTATGATTGATTGATTGATTGATTGTTGATGTAAAAGAAAGAGCATTGAATATTATTAACTACTAAAACATACTACTGCTAACTAGAAGGCCCTACCTTAGCATATAGATCAGCGCCATCCCCCATACCCCATACCCCATACTCAAAAAACAAAAGAAAAAGGAAAACACTTGCTAAAAGAAATATCACCTAAATGTTCACTGTGTGTAAAATATTTGAAAGCTGCGCTGCTCTAATGATGGATTCGATTGATTTCCCTGGATTTTTTTTTTGTCACACAGCTCCTCCATAGATCGAACAGCGTGTCTTAGTCCCTGAATTGTATATAAAATGCAGCGCATCCATGCAAACGAAACTTTGTTACTTAGCTTTAAGTGTTGCACACACAAACACACACAACATACACACTCCGTGAAGACTTCTCTCAAACATACAGAAAATTCCAAACATTTCGACCCCCTTCAACGCTTAAAACATGTTTTAGCAAGCCGTTTAGAAAGAGAGCAGATAGCAGCTGGCAGAAAAATCTATACATATGATTAAGTACAGAAATATATATACCCCATAACTGATGGATCTATATAGAAATGTATGTACGTAAGGCAGGAGAAGGTAGTGCTGGGGCAGTAACAGAAATTATGAATTGTAAAAACAAAAAACCAAGCAAGCAAATGTGCGTCTGCAGAGAAGAGTAACACGGTTTTGGAAATTAAAAACTGTCATCTACTATATGCGATAACTACATATATCCATCCTATATACACACACACACACACACACACAAAAGATATATCTCTGTGGAAAGCGGTCCAGTTTCAGTTTCCAGAACATTAATTTCGAAACTATTTTCTCTGGTTTATATTTCTTCATAGAAATGCGCACAATTGTCATTCGATTTGCTAAAAAAAAAAACAACAAAACAACAATAATTTCATTTGTAAATAAATGTAGCTAAGGTGGAAAACAACTTGTCGGGGGGGAGGACTGCCAATGGACTGCTTTCCCCAGCCTTTTTCATTCACACACACACACACACACAAACAAAAACCAACACACTCACTTAGCCGCACTCGTATATTATTGAAATAAAAATATATAAAATTTATATATTAACAAAAATATACTATGCATAATGTATGTTTGTTCATTCAACTCTCACGCCCATTACAAAGTATAGAAGCATGCATTATAGTACATATAGGAAAGGAAACTAGGAGAGACGACGAGTTCTACTACTGAAGGGTGGAAGGAATTGCTCTCAATCGCGAAAGAAAAAGTTCATATAATATTAAAGATAATTGTGTCTGTGAATCGTGAGTTAATATACACCATATACTGTATACATATTACATCTTTAATGCAAAAACAAGAGGAAACACTAAGAAAAAAATACAGCGTTAGCGTTATTATTATGGAAAATATGTTTGTAAAACGTCACGGAATATGAAAGCAGCAGCAGAGAGAGAGAGAGAGAGAGAGAGCGGGGAGGCCGACAGGCAGGCATCTACTACAGGAGCAGGAGGAGTCGAAGGGAATACAAAAGAAAAGAATGGAAATTGAGGAAGAACCTATATGGCCTAAATACTAAGCAACGTATGTAAGAAGGTTTTGCATCTTTATATTAGCGTGTAATTAAACGAAATTAAAACCGAAAGCTAAAGATTTAACAGCCAAGGATAGTAATTGCCATTTGATAAGCAATAGACAGACACACACAGATGTTAGGTCTTAACTGCCTCTAAAGACACAAACCACAAAGAAAAACCAAACACCAAGGAACAGGACCGCAGAGAGAGAGAGAGAGAGAGTCGAAGCAACACAGAAATATCTCGTAAAATTCCTAAACCATAAATCACTCCAGTTCACTCGCCACAGATACTAGCACTAGACCCTCCCTCCTCCCCTCCTATAGCATCCATCTCTAGTTAATGTTTGAAGAAGCTCACATAGGATGCCAATCAGAATTTAAACAACAAAAAAACCAGCATTATTATATAGAGCGAATGATGATGGAAATGTAAAAAAAAAACAAATGTTGAAAAGAAGAAAAAATGAACACAAAAATGGATGATATATAGTAGGTATACATTGCATACTCGTTAAAGACGAGCATAAGTGTCCCTTCAAATACGAGTATATATATATATAGGTTACACACACATACAAACAAACAAACAAAAAAAAAACATTTATATAATTTGCGTTCCGTTTTTGTATTCTTGTGATTGTCGTTTTCCGTTGCACCCTGAGTTAATCAATCGGTTTTAGTGTCTGCTTTCAAGAACTTGTATGGGTAAACTTAACTATAGTTTCTATTATTGTATTTATATGTACTATGTATAAACTATAAAACGAGCATGTTAAAATGTAGTAGCCAGTAGCCAGTATGCTTAGGACCCGGGCTAAGCGACAGATGATGAATGATAATGATGGTGTAAGCAAAAATGCAAAAGCAAAACTCGTTAAGTACTTTTAGAGACAAACAACAAACAACCCTGTACTAAAGAAGTGTACTAAAAGAATAAAGTCGCATTAACAACGTTGCAAAAAGTAAATAAATAAATGCATTAAACAAAAACTTAAAGAAGACAAAAACAAAATCACAACCACAATAAGAGCAAAAAAAAAAGAATAGTTAAAGCGCTTAAAAACAATTTAAATACAAAATACTATGGATACTAATGAGGATACTGATGAGAGAGAGGAAGCGTAAAGGATAAAGGATAATGGAAGAAATATATGTGAAGTGAATTATGTATTTTCTTATGTTCTAGACTTGTATAAAAGAAAAGCAAACCTATCGTATATGATGATGATGATGATGATGACACATGCTATTATTATTAAACTTTTAGTTCTGTTCTCCAGGACAGTGTTGTGCGAGAGAGGATATTTCGATATGTTTTCATGGATTGAAGGCACACTGTACTACACACACACGTACACTCACACACACAAACACACATCAAAGTCACTCAATCACACAACTAAACAAAATCTTATGCTGAGAGTAAATATAAAGAAGTAAATTATAATTACACACGAAAATCAATGGGAATAAATATATATAATATATATATATATATATATATATGTAGGTATATATACATAAATATATATAAAAACAAAAATTATATATACAAAAGAGCATTCGAAAAAGAAAAAAACAAAACAAAACAAAGGTTTTTAGTTGATGATTTGCTTTCGTAACTCCAGAAACAGAATGAAAGGCGAATGAAGAATGAAAAGGGAAGAAGGAAAAACAAACCTAAGGGCAAAATAAATGTGCAGCAGAAGAGCAGCAGAAAAGTAAAAAAAAAAAACAATTGCAAAAAACAAATATTAGCTGCAAGCAGAATTAACCAAAAAATAAAAAGAATAAAAAAGTAAAATATAATATGAGAAAAAAAAAACAAAAAACACACAAAATGCATGAGGATGATAGGACATGAACGCGGAGAGAAAAGAAGCAAAGAGATCAATCAACAATAAAAAAATTAATAAATAAAAAATATAACAAATTATTTTGTTTTATTTTGAATGCAATCAGAGTGCTGAGAAGGTTATGTGGCATTCAGCTTTTGTCTTAAGGCCTGAAAGCTTTTCAATACCCTGTACTATTTGTGTAGAGAAAAGGGTATAACGCAGCAGCGTAAGATAAAGATTTTTGATATCCATTACTGTGCTGAAAGGGTTTTTAAAATGACCATAATTTAAATTGTATTTCTTACTGATCGGAAAGCAACAGGAAAATCGTTTTAGAGATCACTTAAGGCCTGTGCTATCCGCTGCGATTGTGTAATAGGTATCCCCCCGTCAAGTCACGTTTTCTGTTGCATTTTGCTACTCACAGCTTTTGAGCTTTGGCAACAACGACACAAAAGCTAGCGAATGCAGTTGGTCGCTGCCGTCGCCAAGTGCAGTCGAACGCAAAGCGAGAAAAATCAATTTTCAAAGTTGCCACCGTCCTTCGGGCATCATCCTCGATGAAGTGGGAAAACTATTGCGATTTCGTGGCTGGATGCTTTGGTGGTAAGTAAAAAAGGATAAACAAAAATTAAATTCCAAAGAGTTGGGAGAGCTGCGAGTTGCACTTGGGAACGGATGACGCAATGGCTGTTTGCCATCTGTGTGCCACTTGTTGGGGAGAGCAGCCGCAGCCGCAGCCGCCGACGGGCGCCATGGTCAAGTTCACGTGCGGCGCCCCTGATCTTCGAGGCTTATTTCTGTGTGCGGTAGTTGAATTATTTGGCACTCGGCAACATGCAACATGTGTTGATAGCCCTCTCCCCCTTATTTCCCATGTGCGCTGGTCATGTGCTCGACATGATGGGAATGTTAATTGACATTTAATCTGATCCACACAGGAGCCTGCGGCGTGTTGGTGGCCCATCCGCTGGACACGATCAAGGTATGGCAGCAGGCATCCAACTCCTCCGTCCAGACGGCCATCCATCAGATCTACAGGCGCAACAATGGGGTAAGTGGTTGGGTGCGCAGAGGACTGGCCGGTCAGCAATCCTTTTTAAGATCAACGGTTTCTACAGGGGCATGTTCTTCCCGTTCATCTCGACGGGCGCCATCAACTCGCTGCTATTTGGGATCTATGGCAACCATTTGCGACAGCTGCGCAAGGTGTGCCACAGCGACTACCAGCGTGAGCAGCTGGAGTACCACAACATGTTCCTTGCTGGATCCGTAGCCGGATTCGTGCAGTCCTTCATCGCCTGTCCCATGGAGCTGATAAAGGTCCGACTGCAGACGCAATGCTGTGAGTGGTGGAGTTCTTCCCTTGCCGAAAGAGTTTGATTAATCTTTTTGCTTCAACAGATTATAATGACTACCTTTATGGCCAGCGACGCACAGCCTTTGGCACATTCAAGAGGATAATCAAGGCTGACGGCCTCTCTGGTCTCTATCGCGGTCTCCTGCCCATGATGTGTCGGTAAGTGGACAGAGTCCTGCGAAAGTACTCCATATAATTCGAGTCTCTCCACAGCGATGTTCTGCCGTATGGCATCTATATGCTGGCCTACCGTCAGGGCGTCGACTACCTGAACAAACGCGACTTTGTGCGCAAGCGGCGCAGTCATCCGGATGGCTCGAATGTGAATCTGCTGATCACCACATTGGCCGGCGCCTGGGCCGGGGTTATCTCTTGGGTTTGTGTCATTCCATTCGATGTCGTGAAGACGCTGATGCAGGCCGACGAGAACCACAAATTCCGCGGCATCTTCCACTGTGTGAAGGTCAATTACAGAGCCTACGGCTGGAGGAGCATCTTCCGCGGCAGCTGGATGCTGGTGGCTCGGGCGGTGCCCTTCAATGCGGCCACCTTCTTGGGGTACGAATACGCTCTGGAGTGGTGTCAGATGTATGATAAAGGGGGCTTAGTTGCAAGTGATTAAGAGCTTTAACTAGTTTTTATACTTACTACTTATAATCATATATTTATTATATATTTATTTTGCTAATAAAACAATTTGAATCGCAACGAGAAATTGGACAACGATAGGCTGTCAATTATACCGATATTTTGGGCATGGATTAACCCATTAACGACCACTAGGATATTGCAGAGAAAAATTACCGTTTGGCCACAAATTGTTAGTTCACAATGGCAAAATGGTGATACCTGTGGATTTTTTTGAAATCTCTGGCTCCAATCTATGCTGAAACAAGTCAATCTGTGTTGGTGAAATATTGCAACCTGTAGATACCGAGAATGTATCTAGATTAGTGGATAGAAATCATATGATAAGGTTAATAGCATGTCAGTCCAAGTTAAAGCTTTTTTTTATGTTTAACAGCAGCTAGTAGAATGGAATATTATTATATTATATTAATTATAGCAATCGTTTGGACAGCCACACACGTAAAGTTTTATGGTATTTTTAATGGTTGACCATTTTAGTTTTAAACCTAATTTGTGAACATTCCAACAAAAGAAAGTCATGAAAACTAGCCAATCTTGTGTAGAATCGATTTTCAAATCGGATAAAATTCTAGTTTTAGCGCTGACATTCCTAACTAGCTTGTAAAATCAAATAGAATGTCAAAATCGAGGAATATGATTCAAGTCTAAAGTATATATTTAAAATGAGAAGGTATATTTTGGTATATTTTAGCCATGGTTCCACTGAAAACTAGGGCTGGGAAACCATCAGTGGCAATCATCGATAGTATCGATGGCACTGTCGATTTTTCTCCCAGCCCTAGTGTTAAGAAATAACAATAAACAACAGAATACAATACATTTTCAACTCAATAACAACGGTTGTACGCGCATTTAACATTAAAAGATTGTGGAAAAAGTATGTGCAAATGTGTAAATAGTGTACGGCTCGTTCTTTTTTGCGCTGCAATGGACGCGTGTGCTTTATATGATGTGTGCTAAGCCATTTAAAACGCAATTTGCATATGCTGGTGTGTGTGTGCCCATCCAAAATGTAACACCAATACAAGCAGATATTAAACGAAATTAACCAAAGAATGATGACTGCGAGAAAGGTGCCAGTGCAAGTGAATTGAAACTAAATTGCGCACAATCATCACGTTTAGTACGAGTATTATGTGCAGTTGTCTGTGCAGGCGCGCAAAGTTCGGCCAAGTCGTGGACAGCGGAGCCCTGCTGCTGTTGCTCGATATAAGGCATAACGGCAGTGCGGCGGTGCACAAGAAAACGAAAAGAAAAACAAACTAAAACAAGGCCAAGAAGTGTACGAGCGGAAAAGAAAACAAAAATATCCACAAAGTGTTGACAATTATCGAAGTGCTTCTCATAGTCCCCCGCCCGCACATTCCCCCCTCTCGAATCAAATTACGTGGCTCGTGGCAGTGGGCAAACCTGCTGCTGCCTGACTGCAACCATCTGAATCTGAATCTGAATCTGGGTCTACTGTACCGTGAAGCCACCCCCAGTTGACGGCGCATAACTTTAGATCCAATAGGAAAAGGACTACAAGAATCCCAGGAACAACCACCGAAATGTCATCGCTCAAGGTTGCTGTGCGGGTTCGCCCCTTTAACACGCGGTAAGCGTTGGGATTTATGGAT
This sequence comes from Drosophila guanche, assembly GCF_900245975.1. Taxonomy (NCBI): domain Eukaryota; kingdom Metazoa; phylum Arthropoda; class Insecta; order Diptera; family Drosophilidae; genus Drosophila; species Drosophila guanche. Next base: position 3,294,048 of record NW_022995747.1, on the reverse strand, counting down.
TAAGAATGGGAATGGAAATGGAAATTTTTGGAGTAGAGTGTTTGTCCAGACCAGCGATTAAGTGGATGTTTATAAACGCCCCTTAATGCGGGGGCGAGCTGTTGCATTTCCTTAGATTAAATTTGGATTTACATATTGCTATAGAACGGAAACGAGTGGAACACCCCTCAATGGAAGCGCCTTTCAGCTGTGCAAGGCCAGCGACTGCTTCGTCGGGATTGCCTTAGTAGAACATGGAAGGTCTTGATTTCATAAATTTGTTTGGTTAGCCAACCAACCTACCAAATAACTGGCAGAATGGCCTGTCTGTGCTGGTGCCGGGGCTTGCCCAATGTGTCTGTCTATCTGTCTGTCTATCTACTGGAAGCCACATTATAGTACCTCTTTTTTTTTATTTGTTCGAGCCGCCAGCGAGCATTAACATTTGAACATTTACCTTTATATTTGTTTGCTCTTTTTTGTGTGTCTTTTCTTTATCTTGTCTATCAGCGGTCATTGCTTTTGGCACAGTTACTTGCGCACAAAGCGAAAGAAAGAAAGAAAAGAAAGACAGCCAAAGGCAGAGAGGCAGCGGCAAAAAGAGAACTGCTGCCAAACAAAGAAAGATGGAACCTGGGTAATGATGTCATTCATCTCCTCGCACATTCGATAAAATAAAATATAAGCTACGTAATTTTTTATAGGTTTACTCTCCGTGTTGTGTGTTAATTGTGCCTGAAACAAAAACTGTAACTATTAAAGCAACAAAAAAGTGGAGCTACAACTCCCTCCGGGGGCTCGCTATGAAGTTGTGACATCATCATCATCATTATCGCAGTAGACTTATGCAAAGCACTTCAACATGCTTGGTTTTGGCCACAAAAAAATATCCATCCATTGGGTACAACTGTTTTTGTTAGCCTCCAAATAGACAGAGTTTTAGCACACATATTTTGCTTGGCTCTCCACACCATCCTCATCATCATCATCATCGTAGTCATGCAAGAGTGCTGCCTGAATGTACGAAAAACAGAAGGAAAAACCTACAATAATTATCCACAAGTATGAGTATGTTTATTGCACCCAAAAAGCTAGAAAAAAAACGATTCAATTTGATTCGTAAAAACGAATATTTAGCACGAATCCGAAACCAAAACAAGTTCCCATATCTCTCTCATAATGTATTGTACGAGTAGTTGCTGCCGCTGCTGCCACATGACTCACGGCTCAGGCAACACACATTTTTGTTCGTTTTTAGCGGCTGGCTGCATGAATGTTTAATTTGAGACATGAATCAACGCAGACTCTCGGAATTGTCAGGGCAACCACAGCAAAGAGAACAAATGCTCATCCACAAATCCCGCTCAAGCAGCAGCTCTCATTCATGTAATCTGTGGCTCTGGTTCAGCCTGCGAATGTCTGCGCTCAACAACAGGCCGAAGATTAACGAATTAAAACCACTCAAACTCAAAACGCACTGAGAACCCAGAGGAGCTCTGTAGCCAGAGCAGGGCAGTGCAGAGAACTGCCAAGTGGAGCAGCGTATAATCATGCCACGCTATGGGGAGAAGAGAGGAATGACCTAAAACTACCGCTTGAAATGGGACAAGAAATTGCAGTAACTTCTGCAGAGAAATGGGCGCAAACCGACACACAAATACCCTTGCTAAGAGTAGAGAATGGAAATTAACTTCTATTTTGTTTTGAATTGAATTGGCGGAGCAGGCAGGCAGCAGTACCACGCCCTCCGCTTAAGAGGAAACACTTGGATCATTAATTTTAAATGCCAGTTATTTTGGTTTTCTCTGCAATTAGTAATGAAAGAGCTCTCACGTCTCTCGAGAGATGTTTGCCTAAGACAAATGATCTTGGGAGTAAAGAGATTATTTGTTTGCAAACAATAAATGAATAAAAATAAAATAAATTTCAAATCCGACAACAGCATAGTTTTACTTTTTTTTATCTGATATATATGACCCCTATAGATAGAGTTCCAAACAGCATTCAGAGACAGCTCCCTGGCTATCATTCCATTGAATTTGCTGGTCTGGCATTCGTGGATGATGATGGGCTCTTCTGTTTATTTTCTTTAATGCACGAGTATATACTGTACGTGTGTGTGTGTGTGTGTGTGTGTGTGTGGGTGCCCCTATGAACTCAAGTCAACCGGTTCCACAATTCCCCGTTTTCCCGGTTCCCCTCTCTCTCTGCCCATCTTTAAACGAACAAATGTTCTATGCCTTGTTTTTGCGTCTCTTTCATTTGCGTCGCTCTTCCTTTTGATGTTGCAATCAAGTTTTCCAGCATTTTATTATGCCCTGCAAACCGGATTTTCATTTATAATTTGTAGTTGTAGTTGTAGTTGTAGCTGTCGCCTGATCACAGAGAGCCGTATTTGGAGCTGTGTTTTGCTGCTGCTGCCAGTGGAATATGTCAATTGGATTGCATGGCATGGCACCAGCTCCCAGCCAATGGGTGGGAAAAGGGGCTGCGCGGGGTGTGGTGGGTTGTCGTCATTTTTCCCATTTGTTCGGGGCATGCAAAAATCGTTATTAGGAATATTTATGAGCAAAAGCTGGAATAAAAATAGCATTATTTCGACACGAAAACTCGTTAACTGAGAGGAGTTGGGAGCTGGGAGCTGGGAGTACCTCTGACTGTTATATAAATCCTAACAATGGGCAGTAGGGTTTATCGACGTCAGACAATCTCCCAAGCCAAGGCCGACAATTATTTTCGACAGCTAATAAATGAAAATGTAATTTGCTCATCAACAATATTTTTACTCGTATTTGCAGTGAGAATGACATGGACGCGCAGCTCATCATGGAGATGGAGGGCAAGAAGACGCGACTGAGTAAGCCAAGACTGCAGTCGATACGCGACGCCGGCAGGGACAGTCATCATGACTTCACCTTCGACTACTCATATTGGTCATTCGATGCCGAGGATCCGCACTTTGCCACCCAGGAGCAGGTGTACAGCGATCTGGGCAACGATGTGGTCGATTGTGCCTACGAAGGTGAGAGAGAGAGACACAGCTCGAACTTTTTTGGGGTCACGGCGCACCCGATCCACACCGCTATGGCTATTACCCAACACCCATTGGGGTGACTGTCTGTCGTGACGCATTAACCTCTTCCCCCCCACCCAACTAATTGCCCATCTTTTTTTTTCACGGGGTCTGTGCCACATGACAGCTAGATTTTCCCATTAGCCACACACAGAGACACCCACAACGGCCGCCAGGCATACAACATCCCACCGGTTCGAGAGTTTTCTCTTTTTTTCGTTTTTCCATTTCTGCTGTTTGCCTGCACTTCCATTTGTTTTGTTTACATTTGCTTTGTGCGTCTGCTTTTGGTACCACCAAAAATCGTTCCTTATGGTAAACAACATTTGTGTCTAAAAATAGAAGCTTCACTGTACACCCAAACCAAAAACTTCGACTCGAATTAACCGACTTGATATAATCATGCAAATTTCCGGGCTGTCTGGAGGAGCCATCATCAGTGGTCCTCTACGGTGGCCTTGGTGGCACTGATGTCACTGGGGGGTTAGATTTGATCGATTGCTTGCCACCGCCAAAGGCGCCTCTGTGTGCCTGGGTGTCACGTGCCTTGCGAAGATTTTCCCTGCAATTAATGCGTAGATTTTTTTTACGCGCTTTCACTTGAGCTTGAGCTCCAGTGGGCGATGGATAGATGGGGAAAAGCAAGCAAAAACTAATTTATTATTTCATTGCAAAATCGCAGAAAAAGGAAGGCAGTCTTTTGATACCCTTGAAACGTTACTCAGCGTATGAGCAAGCTGTAATAAATTCAGAATAAATTCAGTTGTAAAAAACGTTTTATTGTATATGAAGCAATCGTGATGCACATAAGGAAACGACTTCAAACACGTTAAATCTAAATGATTAGACCCCCGGACTTCAAGGGTATCGAAACTAAGCAACAAATACAACTAAAAACAAAAAAAGCCAACCAACAACAGCGAAAATGGCAAGCGAAATGGAACAGCTGTCGGCTGCTTGGCGTCTACTCTGCTGTTTGGCACGCTTTCAATATTGAATTACAAGCAGAGGCCGGCAGATTGGCCAACTGGGAAGTGGATGAGGCATGGGCTTGGGAATGACAAACATTTGAAGGAATTATGCAGTTAGGAAAACAAGCCAAGAAAAACGAGCCATAACCAAAAAAAAAAAAAAAAAACTGCAAGTGGCGTCCCACTGGCTGCGATGACTCGTCTCCAAGTGGATTCACTGCATGAGTCTTTGCCATGTGGAACGAGGGGGGACTGGGACTGGCCTAAACGCTGGACAGATGGCCAATTGTTGTTGCGCCACTTGTGCGGGCTCCGATGACAAGATGGAAAAGAAAAGTTAAGGCAAATCTAATCTTAGCCACACCTGCGGGTGGCTAGTCACAACGATCTGTTGAAGTGTTTAAACCGCCCACTGGGCGTGACATCTGTCTGTCTATGCCGCGACTCATGCCACTCGCTATTCCACTCTCCATTTTACTTGACGGACATTTGATGCGGTTGCAGCAATGAATGAGATGGGGCGCGCTTAGGCGCCACAGATTTTGTCACGACTTTTTGAATGCAACATCTTAGATGGTTTAGTAACATTTGCAGCCATGATTCATGAGTATTATGACATCCACCACCTACCTAATTATGATGCCACTTAAAGTACTTTCATGCACACAAATTGCAAACTTTATTGCTTCATTAAGTGAATAATTGTAGTTTAGAATGTTTGTCTGTCTCACTACACCGAATGTTATATCTTATATACTTGTGTCATAAAAATGACACTAAATTGCTATGGGATCAATGTCAATACAGATAATTCACACTTGACAGCCAAGCAAAGCTCTACACAGAGTGGGGAAATTCGCTTATCTGCCATTTGCACCTTGTTCAAGTTCATTCCTGCTATTACTAGTTGCAGCAGAGATCCAATTATCGATCTATCTGGAAGTTGTATACTCTATGGAGCAGCTACTGAGCTCTCTCCCACATGACTCGAGGCGCACAAGTAACCTCTGCAAAAGAGAATGCTTGGGAATGGCTTGCAAAAGAGCTTGACATGCGCTGACAGACTTAATTCCCATTCTCCTGCCCATTGACACGCTCGACTGCATGGGGCAACCTTTTTAACATTTGCTGCTTTACCTCTTTGCAGGCTACAATGCATGTGTGTTCGCCTACGGACAGACGGGCTCTGGAAAAACCTTCACGATGATGGGCACACCGAACAATCCGGGCTTGATACCGCGCATCTGCGAGGAGTTGTTCAATCGAATGCGCGTGGGCCAGGAATCGGGAACGGGCTATCGCACACATGCCAGCTATCTGGAGATCTATAATGAAAGGGTAAAGGATCTACTGGCAGCACAGAGCACCGGACACGGGCTGAGAGTGCGCGAGCATCGGAGTCTGGGTCCCTATGTGGAGAATCTGTCGCAGCATGCAGTGTCCGATTTCGATGAGATTCAGGTGAGTAAAATGGCTGAATGAATCTTTTAATTATACTAATTATGTACCTCTGTTTTATCCCTTTGCAGGAGTGCATCGCCCGAGGGAATGCGCAACGCACCACGGCCAGCACCAACATGAACGATACGAGCAGTCGCAGTCACGCAATCTTCACGATCACATTTGTGCAGGCGGTCTTCATGAATGACATGCCAAGCGAGACAGTCTCGAAGATCCATTTGGTCGATTTGGCGGGCAGGTGCGTAACCGGAGCATGAAGCTCAAGCTAGAAAGCGCACTAACATGTCTTTTCTCTGCCTCTCTTTTTCCTTTAGTGAGCGTGCCAATGCAACGGGTGCAACGGGTCAGCGTCTCAAGGAGGGTGCACACATCAACAAGTCCCTGGTGACGCTGGGCAGCGTCATATCCGCTCTGGCGGAGCAGACGAGTGCCGCACACAACAATTCCACGTTGGCCACAACCCCGAATAGTGCCAGCAAGCGTGTGCTGTACATACCCTATCGCGACTCCATACTCACGTGGCTGCTGAAGGACAGTTTGGGTGGCAACAGCAAGACAATCATGATTGCTGCACTCTCACCAGCGGATTGCAACTACAGCGAAACGCTGAGCACACTGCGGTATGCCAATCGTGCGAAGAACATCATCAATAAGCCAACAGTCAACGAGGATTCCAATGTGAAGCTGATACGAGAGCTCAGGGAGGAGATCAACAAGCTGAAGTCCATGCTAACGGGTGACATAGTAAGTCGGCGAATGCATTTTCGTACTAGTTCTTATTCCTCTTTTGTTGCAGCAATCATTGCAGCCATCGCTGAAGGTACTCGCTGATCTGCAGAAGAAGGAGGCACAGGAGAAAGTGCTCACCGAAGAGTGGACGGAGAAGTGGAAGGTGGCGCAGTCCATTCTGCAGGAGCAAAAGAGTCTTGGGCTGCGTAAATCCGGTGTGGGAGTGGTCCTCGACTCAGAGATGCCGCATTTGATTGGCATCCACAATGATGTGACCACCGGCGTCACCCTCTACAGCCTCAAAGAGGGAGAGACACGCATAGGCACAGAGGATGCGGAGCTTGCGCAGGACATTGAGCTGGCAGGCGATGGCATACGCGCACAGCACTGCAGCATTGTGCTGAAGGGTGGAGTGGTTACGCTGCATCCCTGGCCCCTGGCCCAGTGCTGGGTGAATGCCCATTTGATTGACGAACCGAAGCAGATCTCGCAGGGCGACATCATACTGCTGGGACGCACGAATATCTTTCGGTTCAACAATCCCGCGGAGGCGGCCAAGCTGCGCAAGGACTTGAGTCGATCACAGTTGGATATGTCGCGACTGTCGCTGATTACCTCATCGAAGGAGAATCTGCTCACGTGCAGCATTTACTCGGATGAGGATGGTGCGTCGCCGTATAAGCGGCCCGAACGTCAGTATTATCCACAGCGTCCCATGTCGCGGGACGATCCAGAGCTGCAGGATGAGAATCGCAAGATACTCGACACGATTGAGAATGCCTTGAAGCAGTTGAATGTGGTAAGTGAATGGGGAGAATGCAAGAGATATCCGAGAGACTTATCACTGTTCTTTCTTTGTAGGAACGCGTTCAGATGCACGACCAATACAAGACGAAGGTGCGGAAGCTGACAGAGGAGCTCATACGCCTGGAGCATGAGGAAATGGATGGCTTGCAGATACTAAACTGCCGAGAGCAGGAGCTGGTTGCACGTAAAGATATGCTGCTGTGGGAGAAAACCAACGAGAAGGTTCAGGTGCGTCTCACGGATCTTTGCCTCTCTTTGCATGCGAGTTGCATGGATTGCATGGAGACTCCTTTGTGTGCTTGTTATGTGCCTGTCTCTCTATTCTTGTTTCTCTTTTTCTCTCTCTCTCTCTCTGTGCTTATCATTTCCTATGTTATGGCTTGTGTTTCTTATGATTTTTACGTTCGTTCCATTTTCGTTTTAGATCGACATTGTGTGTAGACAAATTTCAGCGTTTCAGACGCAGCTCGACTCTAAGAAACGCGATTTCTCAGAGTATGTAGCTAAAGAATTGCAGGAACTGCAAGATTGTGGCAAACTGGATGAGGTTTGTTCTTTGTTTTTTGTTTTAGAATTCGTTTGCCTAGCACTTACAGTAGTTTGTCGTAGAAAAAGTAGCATTAATATAGTCAAAAATGTTAATTTAAATTATTCCATTTCCATAGATGGGCATGAAGATCGAGGAAGGCACTCCTCTCAATGATGAGTTGCTGTTGCAGGTCTCTGACTCGTTGGATCTGTTTGCCGCTCAATTTATCAAGGACACTGTACGGAGAAATGTAAGTTGACAAAATCCAACCAAAACCATTTAAAATATTTTGTGACGCCCTTCACAGAACGAAGAAATCCGCAAGTTGGATGAGGAAATAGCCGAAAAGGAGCGCATACTCAATGCAAGCACCAGCAAAATAGCCAAAGTGGACGAGACCATGCTGGAAATTCAAGCTCAATTGGAACAGTTGCGTGTAGAACGCGCCGAGAGCGAGGCAGAGGCGCAGGCGATGCGTGCCAGGAAGCAAACAATGAAGCTGCAGCTCGGCAACAAGTCCATGTCCATGTCCACATCGACCAGCACAAACGAAGCAGACGATGTGTCCAAATCGGATACTTATGAAACCTGTGATACCTTCCATACCGCCCAATCCAATTTCTCGCTTGTCTCATCGCCAACCATCACGGAGGGCCAACAGACGCCGCTGAGCAATTGTTCCTGCGAGGCAGAGGATGAGGCGGAGGACACACGCAAGGATGATGACATTTCAGGCAGCAGCGAAGATGCCTCACGCACCTGCACTGCCGGCCCAAGCAGCGGCAGTGGCAGCGGTAGTGGCAGTGTCAGCACCGGAATTGGTGCACCCACAGCAACGCCCAGCTCGCAGGCTATCATGAGCGACAGTGGCGTGTGCTTGGACAGTCGAACGCAGGCGCTGCTCCAGAATGGACACCTCAACAATTACAAGCAGAGCGTGCGCACCAGTGATGAGGATACGGGCTCCTGTTCCTCGTGTGAACTGGGCCGACATTCGGATATGTTGCGTCCCTACTGTCCGCTGCACTCGTTGCGCCGTAAAATTGCCGCCCAGAAGGCATTGATAATGAAGAACCTCGAGTCTGACCTGAACAAGACGCAGTTGGATGAGCAGATTGCCGATTTGCAGGATCTGCAGAGACGCTACATTCAAATGGAGCAGGAAATGCTTCAGACTGTGCAGGATTTGGAAGCGCACGCTCAGTGCTGTGCCGATGAGCGGTCTGGCATGGAGCGACAGTACGAGCTGGCCAGCTCCATTATGCGATCGAGTGTGATGAGCCCCACCAGCATGGAGGAGTCAACATCGCAAATCTATCCACCCAGCATGACAAGATCTTGCCCATCCATGCGGGAGTTTCGTAAGTAGTTAAAGTCTGACTCTCCTCTGACGTTTGGTCTTTATTTTGTTCTTTCATCTCTCCCATTCAGCAGCTGAGGGTGATCACTTCATCACGATACCCTCCTTTGTGATGCGTGGAGCTGGCAAGCAGACTCACTACGAGTACGAGGTGCGCATCGCACTGCCCGATGGCAAACTGAACATTCTACGTCGCTACAGTCGCTTCCGTGAGCTGCATTTGTGCATGAAGCACTGCTATGGAGCCAAGGTAACGTGTCATAAAATAAACACTCACACAATTTACTTATTTTATTCCCTATTCCCACTGTAGATCTCTGCATTACCATTTCCACGCCGGGAGCTGTTTGCGTCGAACAGCGAGCCCGTGGCCAAGCATCGTCGACGCCTGTTGGAGCTGTACTTGCGTCGACTTTTTGTGGTCTGCTCAAAGATACCACAATGCCCGATATATGAGGGACCTGGGGGGCCGGGCCTCACGCGTGCCTCCCTCGTACAACTGTCGTCTTTTTTCAAGAAGGGCCTGTTCGAGAACGGGAAGCATGGGACGGGATAATAGTTAACCTACTGCTGAATTATCTCCTGCCTACAGTGTGTCTTTTTATTTATGTGTACTATCTGTTAAGCTATATGAACGACAACATGGACCTGTTTTGAGTAGCTAGCTAGCCCCCAAGGATGTACTAAATAGAGTAATTCTCGAAAGAGCGATTAATGTGTAAGCCCTTAGCTATGTAAGACCACCAGTGTCCTTCCTCACACATACACATGTTTTTTTATATACACATACATATACCAATCGTTATTATGAACTTTAACTGTAATGGAGCTTTATATTAAACACACACAAACACACAATTGAAACTCGAAATGTAACTGCCAGTGGCAATATGTTGCAATCACTGAGATAATTACTAGAACTAAGTGCAAAATATGTCTGTTAAAATAATCGCGTTGAGAATTGTTTAGATTGATTTGTTGGCAAAAGGACTATGTATGGTATGAGATGTTTATGGTTATGGCATGTATTTTGAGTGGCCCAAGCACTCTTTTTGCTGGGGCAATTTTAATTAGTTAATTATATTCCTCAATGATAGTTAAATATACAAAATACTTCCGAAAGTTATTCCAGTTATTTAGTCTGTGATTATATCAATTGAAAGTTATTATCAACACTGAAGCTGAATCTGAATCTGTATCGCATCCAAGCGAACATTTCACAACTTCACACAAATCTAACAACAACTGACAAAACTCTATACAATCTATTAGTACTAAGACTTAATTGTACAAAACGGAGAGCACTGTAGACGGGTCTAGGTAGGCAGATATTTGGCAGTAGGTTTACAGGATTATAGCATGTAAGAGCATTTACTTCTAAGTTGATGGATTGTCGCAATTATTTAAATTAAGTAAACTAAACTAATTATGAGTACAACTTCCCGATGAATTATGAAACAAAACATGAAATGTTCAATGTAAAGAAACGCGTTTAGATATACATACCTACTGTACTTTATATACACACAATTTATGATATTATGATGATTGCAATAAGTGAAACAATAATAGCATACGTAATCCCCCCCTCTCGGTCAGGCCAATCAATAACGATTTACCGATGATGACAGTGGGTGGATGTGTGCTGGCCCCCAAAATATACGTAAATTATACAAAAAAAAGGCTAAGAACTGTTTTAAATTTCACTATTCATGTTCAGTTACAATGTATTATTGTACATGTACTTGACATGTAGTCTACATGGGCGAAGCTTTAAGCGTTATTGGTAGAGCTTTTGTTATTCGGAATGAAACGAACGCTTTGCTCCGCAACGGCCTGAAATTTGAATTGTACGAGAATTATTGTATAGCCCAGAATGGTGACAATTAGCTGTAAGAAAATTGATTACAAGGGGATCTAATAAGAGTTAAATGTTATATTTTAGTACCCCTCCAAAGTTCTTCAGATTGATGTCAAAGAAACCGCCACAAGTGAAGAGCAGTCGGAGGTGTTGCAGCTGCAAGCAGTATTCCCGCAGGCCCATGGATAGTATGGGAAAATTGGTAGCCACAGGCAGGCAACGTATACGATGGAGAGTGCGTGGAAAGCTGTTGTACTGCAAAGGCAAAATATATTTAATGAAGTTAAGCTCAGAATATGGTGGGAATTACTCACAGCATTGATGCAACGCTGACTGAGAGAGCAGGCCACGAGAGGATTGATTAGCAGCAGCATACAGTTTCCGATTCGCACTGTAGAAAGCAGAGATATGTGCATACAGCTGAAGACAGAGCTTAGACAGAGTGTTACCATAGCGACAACAATCATCCGGATTGAATTGGTTGATGTAAGCCCAGTTAAGTACGTGCAGGATGGTGAGACCGTTGAACAGGAACAGAAACATCATGGGCAGCGTAAAGTATCTCTCCAGTTCACCCACCAATCGCCAGACACGGCCGAGTAGCTGCTGATTGCGTCGCAAAGCCACGCACAAAGCCTGCAGCATGTCGCGCTGATTGCAGTCGACCAGCTCCACCTGCAGCTGCCGCAGAGTGTGTCGCAGACGGAGTACCAGCTCATAAACCATCACCACAAACACACAATATTCCAAGCACTTGAGCTGCAACATTATTAGAATGAGCTCAGAGAGAATTTTGTTGGGAAAGGTCACCCAGGGCCCCATGGCCTTTATCGTGAAAGGGGGCATCAAGGCGACCAGCACGACGAGCCACAGGCCGCAGCTGATGGCCAAACGGTAACGAAAACTGTTCGCCCCCGGCTGTCCGCCAAAGCACTGCGAGGCATTATCTATTTTCCTTTCCAGATCTGCAATATCCTCATAGATGTGGCCCAATCGACGGAAGTTGAGCAGCATGTTCAGGTGGTTGGCAATTCCCATGGTGGCGAGCACAAACTTCTGCACTCTGCCCATGGCCTTGGTAAAATCTTCCAGATGAAACTCTCTGATTTCCTCGTTCAAGGCCACCACATTCACATAGGACATGCGTATGACAAAGCCAAGAATTAAGAGTGAATAAAGTGCATAGCCCACTATCAAGTACCGCCTCAGACGTCTATACGTAGCTCTGTCGAAGAAGTTGGGCGGCGGCGTCAGTGCGAACACGGAGAATATTTGCATATAAGGCCGAGCGGCGGACAACAGACAGCGACGACCCTCCATGGCTAAGAACTGAACTCCAACTAAAGTTGTGGCCAATCAGGTAATGTGTGGAACATTTCTTTAATTAGTCAGATAATGTGGGAAGATCTTTATCATCCCAGCAGTGTCTGTTCCATTTCCACATCATAACGCTGGTAATTTCCATTTTCTTTTCAATGCAAATGTGGGTTAAATTGCTCAGCATTGTGTGTGTAGGAGTCCCCCTCTTTAGCTATCCTTTTGCATTGCAATTGCATCTGCATTTCTATCTCCAGTCTTCAGTCCCAACTCCACCTCTTGCTTGTGCTTCAGCTCCATCTCTCGCTTTCAATTGCTCCACTTTCTTACTTCATTTTCCATTTTGTGCACATAATTGCACTTCTTGTGAGCTAAAATGGGCAAACATTACCCACATGCAAAACCCAGGCACTATCCCACCCACACATGGCCCCATTGCTGGGACAAGGCAAATCAAATGAAAACACCCTCAGACCCCATGGCAGGCAGCGGCTAATCCCAGCGCTCGATGGGTCCTCGTTGGGGGTTTGGTGTTTCACTTACCATGCAAGGATGCAACGGCACTGCGACGGTGACGGCGGTGACGGCGGCGGCGGCAAGACATTGACTGGATTAAGTGTCCTTTTTAATTTTTAACTACTTCACCTCATTTTGCACACAGTCAATGTGAGCCGTACTCGTATTCGTTTCGTCCATCTATGGTTTGGGTTGGGGTCGGGGCTGCCCGCTTTTTTGTTTTACTTTGGCTGTGCATGTGGCTCTTTTCGAGTCCTTTTCTTTTAAGCTTGATTAAGCACTTTGTGTAACTCTATGACAGGGACATGCATTTGCATGCTGGACGGATAGGGCGCCGTGCCAATGGCATTTTTAATTTTCTCCAGCTGCATATTCTGATCCAGCACGAAAGTGCACAGAGTGGGTTGGGGTCGTGGTGTGTCTCATTTCACACACACACAAAGACCCTCTGCCTGAAGGACAGAGGAAATAGCTATGCATTAGCATCTGCAGAGTCCAGAGATGTGCCCTTTCAATGTGCACGATTCTCATTTATTATGCACTGCAGGCATGTAACAATGACTTTGGATTATTGTTCCCTACCAGCCGCAACAAACAATTCAACACACAATAAAATTCAATAAAATTAAATAATTTTTAACAAGCCACAGGAAAACGGAAGTCCTTGTCCATGCCACATGCACACACAGCCCAGACCATAATAGGCAATCTCTGGCCGTGGAACACACAGATATTGTAGTCAATATGTGAATAAATATGCGAGTGCGAGTACACTGCCTTTGAATATATAGTTTTTACCATTGACTTTTATCGTTCTTGCTTTAAATGTTGTTGTATATTGTTTAAATTGCATTAAGTCAACAAAAAAAATATCGATATATATTTTATTCGCAAAGGTAAATAAATGCAATATAAAGTCAGTGTGTAAGGGCCGCCGTGTCTGTCTGTCTTTGTCTGTGTGTGTGTGTGTTTCTGCGTGCAATAAACAAATACAATATTATTATTTATGTATTCATGGCCTTTAAACGGATATCCGGAAGGCCATTGCGCATTAAATTGCAATGCAAGCCCATCCATCGCTGCTCAGACTCCAATCCAGAATTTTCCCGGCCAGGCGGCACCCTTCCAAGGCACTCATTGTCATCTCTTCAGGCATCCACAAAAGCGAATCCAATGGCTGTTGCCATGGACACCACGTGTAATGCACATATGCCAGCCCAAACAAGCCTGGAAAACAACAATCAACGAATCGAATGCACTTTTTGTTGAGAACTTAAAGTATTTGCTTACTGTAGGATTTTCTTGGGAATACTTTTATGGCTCTCTGTCTGTCTGGTTTAATGTTGCTAATTAATATATGTACGTATCAATAATCATCTACAACTACAGCTAGCTGAACTCCCGCAAAAAATAAACCCATCTGTGATAAGCTGGCGCCGAGCAACAAACATTTTGTTATCCGTAGGGGAAACACTTGGCCCAAATTCGTTGAAGTTTCAGGAAATATCAATTGACAAGGATAAGCAGCACGGTGGAATGGCATCAGCAGAGGTAGCAGAAGTAGCAGCAACATCCTTGTCTGATAGTATTTTCCGAGTGATTCTCAACTCGGATCTTGGCTTGCGGTTGGTGGTTTCACTTGGTTTGACTTGGCGATGGTGAAGGTTTCAGGTCTCAGGTCTCAGGTCTCAGGTCTCAGGTCTTAGTGCCTGCCATCGCTATCAATATGTAATCAATGCTTTCAAATAACTTTGCCATTCGCAACAAGGCTTTGTTCTGTACAAATCAGAAGATGGAGCATCGAAGAAGCGCGCGCACTTGGAAGCCGAAGCTGGGTGTGAAGCGGTGGGGTAATGGCATCGCCAAAGCCAGATACCAATGGGAAACAATGCAATACTGGAGTCGAGGGCGGGTGAGTGGAGTTAGGATAGGTGCAGGAATCGAGCGTGTGTAGCGGCGTGTGCGGCATGCTCGGGGCGCACAAAAGGGATTTCAATAATACGCGCACAATCTGTGCTGAAAGCTTAAACAATAAAAGTGAAAATTCCACCTAAAGCCGTAGATACAGGGATAAGAATATTATCAGCGTAGGAGTCTATCCATCTGGCTGTTGGCTCCAGGAACTCCATCCGTGAGAGGGTTCCATATCACGCGACCATCTCTGTGCTGCGCTGCGCCTGAAAGGAGCAGGACAATGCGACAAGTGTATCTTCTTCCCTGTTACGAAACGCAGACAATGCAGATTAGCCGGTACACAGATTGAGACTGGGACTGGGACTGGGCCCGGGCACCCACTTGAGACCTCTGGTGCGGACCCGATCCACACAGTACCAGTAGCCAGTCTAGGGCTGAGACAAAAGCACTTGGCCCTGATTTTAATGAATAACAACATGAAGAACAAGTGTGGTTCCGGCCAAGTTAGATGGCAGCGAAGACTGAAAGGCAAGCAAGGCATCCACATCAATTACATTGCGGTTGGCTGCCATTGTCAGGGACACTCGACTGCCAGTAGCACACGTTCTCATATGAATATGAAGCACACACACCCACACATACAGCACACACATACAGCACACACATACAGCACACATACTCACTCGTGTGGAATACATGCATATATCGATGAAAATCAATTTCACTGTCATTTTGGAAATTTCTCAATTGGTTGATGCTGACAACTGAAAGTTCTGTGTTTGTGGCACTGAATTGTCAATATCAGCTCAAGTTGATTTTGTGCCATTATCCCAGCCAAGCAAGCAAGCAACTGTCGGTTCTCCCATACGGTCGTACGGTCTACCTTTCTGACCTCTTCGCCTGCGGCTTATGGGGCAAATTAGTTTTGCCCGATTGCAAATTGTATACCAGGAGCCAGCAGCAGCATGCAGTTGGTGCTCCTTCTACTGGCAGGGCCTAAACGTATAATATATCGTATGTTATGGCTTTATGCTTTTGACATTTTTAAACCCACCCAGTAAGTTGTGCTCCTGCCCATACTCTGCTTACTATAATCAGGCCAAACCTCCTCCCGTCTCACATCCTGTTGATTTATGTTTATGGGCTTGGCAAATATTTGCGCCACTTGAAAAGCATTATGATGATTATTAGCATTGTTTGCCATCGTAGTAAAACTGTCATACGTGTCTGGCTGGGTGTTGCCCAACATTTGCTTGCAATTCAACAATAAAAAAGAAAGAGAGCAGTCAGCAGTCAGCAGTCAGCACTGGTGCCAGCTCCTCCAACTGTAGCTCTAACTGGGTAGCTTTTGCCATATATGTAGCTGTAACGGACCAACGTGAAACGTGACCGACGTGATGTTTATGCGAAAACATTTTTGCCATCATCCGAAATAAGTACGAGATTCGCCCTACCAGTGAAAGCCAGCAGCATTAGCATCTGACAAATAAGAACCCATACAAATATATGTACAGATGTATGTATGATATGTACACATCAAGAGTTCTGGCTTTTGGCAACACAGAAAATTAACTAATCGCAAAACTTAAGCAAATTTTTGAGCTTACCCTTTAAAGCGGAGCTTCTTAAACAACATTCTGTCACTGCCACATGCAGAAGAGATCTGAAAACATTCCCCATAGGGATTGAAACATATAAATATTCTCTCCCACTATAGGCACATACATTTATCATGTACGTACTCGTATATCTGAAGAAAGAGTGCCCAGACAACTGCGTGACAATGTCGGCCCCCGAAGAGTGGCCTGAACAACTTTTTTAACCTCCACGAACTCAACCTAAAAGGCTGAGGCAGCCGCCGCATGGAGCAAAACTTGTCGCGCATATGGCGGCTCCAACAACAATCGCACCCTTGCTGCCGCCATTTTCAATGTAAATATTTAAACAATAATAAGTTGGCGTATAAACGTTGGGAAAACTCCTATGTTGCCAGCACAGGCAAAAGTGTGGCAAACTTTTGTTATCTTTTCACCATGAAAATGGCACGAAATTGAACAGGAAAGCGCTGCCGCTGCCAGGCTGACAGGGTACACAAGGTGCCAGGGGAGTAGATGGAGTCTATGTATGTACATTAGACTGACGGTTGAAAGCATTTGCACGTGCACTAATCAGGAGGGATGGCAGGTATGGAATGCCCATGTCCATGCCCATGCCCATAGGATCTGGCATATCGCATTTCAGTTTTCAATTAGTGTTAATGTCAAATCAACGAACAAAGAACAGGAACCAAAAGGAACTACAACAAAATATTCGTACTATGACTGGTGTGTGGGTGTCCGGACAACGCACCCTTTGCCGCTCAAACAAAGGCTTGTTAGTGCATCAGCAAACAAAGGTGAAACGTATATAAAGTATCGTTGTCTATCCAAACTGTCAGTGCCTAAAAAACACATGTTCTGTCAAATAAAAAATAGTTTACAGACATTTGATGGACGTATGGATGCATATGCACATGATAAATATGAATAATGAAATGGTGGAGGGAAGTGTGAGCTTGAGAACTGCAATATGCGACTTGTTTAAGTAGCTTTTATTGGCCAATAATAAGTCGCACCACCCACAGGGATGACAGGTTATTTTTAACAATTTAATTTTACAATAACTCCCATCCATCAGCGACCTCTCTCTCGCCTTCTTTGGTAGTAAGTTAACTGCTTTATTCATACCATAACTGCTCTATAAATATGATCAGAAAATGCTGGCCCTAACCCAAAAAAAGAGAAGTCATTTGCATAAACGTCAATCATATGCCACGGGTTATGGGTGTGTGTGCTCCACCTTGTTTGTTTCTGCTTCACTGAGTGTACACACATACAATGTACAGTACACAGAAACAGCATATAGCAACACCAACACATATGTACGAACCTCTCCTGAGGGAGTCCTGCCCCAACATATGCTCGATGGCATTGGAAATTCAGCTTCTCGATTTGCGATTTATTTCAAAAATTGAATTTCAGCACTGATTATATTTTTCCTGCTTTTCTTCCCTGTTTGGATTCTGGAGATGGAGATTCTTTGATCAGGGGGTTCTCTTGTTGTTTGCAGAAGATGCTCTCTGGATGCTGCCTGGATGCCAAGGGGTGCATAAATAAGCGCCACTCAATTATGCAGACTGTGGGTTGAAGCCGAACAGCCATAATCCTTTATACCTCTACGTACGTACGTTACTGCGATACGTGTCGATTTGATTTGCTTTGCAATTTACTTTTGAATTATGCTGACAGGAACACACCAACCAACCAACCAACCAACCAACCAACCAACCCATCACACATATGTCCTGGCATGGCGTGGCATCCACATAATATTGCTATTGACAAAACGCTTTATGTTTATGCTAATGGAAGTGGAAGCGCGAGACTTTCGGGTACATAATCGTATGTACTCGTACATCCAACCAATATCGATTTTGATTCGACATTTACCTAGCGACGGACTGCCAATCCAAGTGGCTTGGCTTCAATTTCAAACAGAATCTCTTTTTTTTTTTTTGGGTCTTCTTCATTTGCTGTAAGTTGAGCCCTGCAATTAGCTGCTCGATAAGAAATTTGTTTTCCGCTGCGCACTGCTGCTGCTTTCTTTTTTCCCAGCCATCGTCAGTAGACGGGAATTTAAAACCTTTTTTTCCGATGTCAAACTTTTGGGGTCAATGCAAATATTTCATTTGAAGTGACACGATGCTGTAAATTTGTTTGCGTTTCTCTCCTCGGACGGGGTCTGAGGCGGAGGCTGAGGCTGGTTCGAGTATTTAAACGTGGCCCATTACGTTTTATATTGCCATTTGCCTTTGAGGTTTTGTGTGTTACATTTAATTGCAAATTTCTGTTGAAAAAGTTCCACTCCTGTCCTGTACCGGTTTCTTTTACTCGTTTACATTTTGCTCCCTCATTTCATTTCGTTTCATTTCATTTCGTTTTGGTTTACATTTTCCGTTTGTGCTGCTTCAAATGTTCAACTCATTAAAAAGTAAAAGAAAAACAAAAAAATAAACCTGCCTTGGAGAAGAAGTGAGAAGGTATCTCTGCGGCATCCCCCAATTATTGGTTCTCTTTAAATATGGAAAATACCTGTTGGGAAATTCGCAAATAGTTGGGAGAAGCGAATGTCAGTTAAGTAAATAAATATTTAATGCGCCAAACCACAAATATAAATTGACATTTGATTTGCTTGCTTGATGAGCGCCACCCTCACGACAGGCCAATTATGTGTATTAATTACATTTTTATTGTTGTCCTTTCCACACAGAAATTAATTTAAATTAAGAGGAAACGAGACAGAGTGAACCCAACGAACAGTTGAAAAAATTACTTCGAGTGTAATTAAAAAAAAACTCCAAACAATTATTCAAAAAATATGGAGGGAAAACACTTCACTTCAGTGCATGAACAGTGAACAGCGAACAGTGGACAGCGGAATGGAAATGTCATAAAAAAAATGCATGCCAATGGGATTGTCGATCGAAGGCCGCCCTGATGACGCGGGAATTTGCTCGGCAATTGTAAATCGAAAACGAAATTTTCTTCGGCCACTCAAATTGATGGAAAAATGTCAGCAACAGTTGCGCTGCTGATAGTCGAAAATGGAAATTTTTAACGCATTCACTGCCTTAACTGTGAATCAAATTAAAATGGCGAACGAACTGGAAAATATCAAGTGCTGCGCACAGTCTGCAGTCTTTACATATAGGAGTGCTCGTATGTAGGGTACGCACATTGTACTTCTGATGGCATAATTTCAATTAAGTTCGCAATTGTTGGTCAAGTAAGCATCAGCAGGCACTGCCAGCCCAGTCTGCTGGGCATTCTGCTGGCCAGCGTATCAGGAATCAGCATATTTTTGTTGGCCACGGCTTTAACCGCCTGGCCGCACATAATTAGTGTCATTGGCAGCCAGAGCAAAGCCAGCGAAAAGGTAATTTGGCTGCTCCGCTGCAAAGACAATTGCACTTTTGATAAATTGCGGCATGGCAGCAACAGCTGCTGATCTTATTACCGATGTCGTTAATGAAATATTTCCCAGGCCATTGCTTGTGTATGTGTCAAGTATTAAACAAGTACAGTAGCTAAGGATAACGACTAAAAGATACCCTGGAAGCGGAGTAACTTGGCCTCCTTTATGCCTGTAGCTGTACTCTATAGCTCCACAAATACCGTGTTTAATATGCACTTTGCCTATACGCACTGTCAACGCTGTCCTGCTCCTTCCTCGAGCGAATAAATTTGACTCAATTGACTAAATATTAATTGTTTGCTTTTATTTATTTTCATTTTTCAAGCATCTAAGATAATTGAATTAAGCAACTGTCGAATATTCGTTTGAAACTTTTGTGCTGCCGCCTGCTGCGCACAGCAGCAACTTTTGTGTTGATTGAGTTTCTTCCATTTCCATTTCCGTTTCCGCTGGCCCACTATTATTTTTTGTTAGCATTTTCGCCCACACCTCACTCGGTTCGCTCTTTTGTTGGCTTTGAAGCTTCTTTCTCTCTCTGTCTCGTTGATTTGCAGCTTTTCTCTCTGTGTTTCTTTTTGCTCTTGCGGAAGTGAAGTGAAAAATGCATTGGCTATAAATCGTGGCGTGGCGTGGCGAGGCGAGGCGTTCGTTCGTTCACATTGAATGGGTCGCGCGATTGGGCGCTCATTGGTTAACCCAAATGGCAACAAATTAGAGCTTCAACTGTTTTTGCAGCTTGTTCTAATTCTTCGCCTCGCTGCCCGTTGAAAAATCGAAATCACTCTCGCTGCCGCCAGCGGCTGTGGTTGCGGCAATGGCTCCTCCACCAGCTCCAGTTTCTGCTGCTCCTGCCGGAGGTGGTCCAGAAGTTGGGCCCAGAGACAGGGCAGGCGCCGATGCCGAAGCTGAAGCTGAAGCTGCGGCTGCGGCTGCGGATGGTTTCGCGCTTGAGCTATCATCCGTTTCGCTGCTGTCAACGAAATTAACGCGCTTCTTCTTCTTCTGCTGCTGCTGCTGCTGTTGCGCATCATTAGGCGCCGCTTGTTTGTCTGTCGTCGAGAGTATCGACGTGGGTTTGACAGGCTTTGAGGCTGGCACGGGCGTGGTGGCGGCGGTTGGTTCCACTTTCGCCTCGACGGGCGGTGTAGCGGCCAGTGCGGCGCTTTGCTCCACTTCCATCGCATTCTGGCCATTGTCATTGTCCATGGGATACGCTTCCTGTTGTTCCTGTTGTCCCTGCTCCTGTGACTGCATCTGTTGCAGTTCTTGCTGCTGCTGCTGCTGCTGTTGTTCCTGTTCGGCATAAGACCCATAGTCGTAGTTGGCGGCATTGGCATCGTACTCCTGCCCGGCGTAGCTGCCATCCGGCGCGTACTGGGCAGCATTGGGATCGGCTATGTACTGGCCAGTGGCCTCATCGTATATGTAGCCCGGATAGGCATTGGGATCATAGCCAGCCGAGTACTGTCCGGCCTCGTAGTTGCCGTAATCAATATTGGAGTACTCCTGTTGCATTGCGCCTCCTGCCTCGCCACTTTCAGTCCCACCAGCAGCAGCTGCAGTTGCATCAGTTTCTGTCCCTGCTGCAGCTCCAGCTCCAACCTCTGCACTCGCATCCGTTGCATACTGCTGATAGTCTGTGGGATTTCCGATTTCGCTATAAAGCGGCTCTCCCGTTGCCCCTTGTTGTTGCTGGTGCTGCTGCTGGCTGGTGGAATCGATGCTGGCGTATATGGGCTCGCTGGTCTCGCCGTAACTGCTGGCATCGTATTGGCCATAATCGGTAACCTCTGGCTCCGGCTGCCTCTCCCTCTGCACCTCCTGTTGGTGCTGTTGGTCCGCCAGTTCTTGCGGAGATGTATTGGTTACCAAATTCTCGAAAAATCCCTGCGTTGGTGCTTCTATCGCTGCTTCTGCTGCTGGGGCTGGGGTCGCTGCTGCTGTCGCAGTTCCTGTCAAACGTTCGCCGTAAATGGCATTTTCAATATTCTCAATCGACACTCCGGGCCTAGGGTTCCACGAACTACTGCTGAAGGACGCAGCAGGGGTGGCCGTGTTGCCCCGTTCGTTGTTGCCGCCTGGCGGCGACAATTGATTACCTCTTGCTAGCTGCTCATCAACCGCAGCCGCTGCTTTTGCCAGTGCCGCACGACTGGCTATGACTTCGTCCAGCAAATCGTTGCTGAGGCAAACTTTAGCTCCCACGGATATGCCCTCACCTTCATCGCCGTTCGTATTCGCGCCCTCGCCGGGACGCACGTTTAGTTGGCGTTTGTCTCCGGCCGTGCTGGCTGCACGTCCCATGGATTGTGATGCTGTTGGTGAGGGTGTTGCTCCTGGCTGCCAGGGCTCATCGATTTTCAGCTCACCAAAGTACGCTTCAAAACTGTGTTGCTGCTGCTGCTGCTGCTGCTGAGGCTGTCTCTGGCCTGGCTCATTATGGCCAACGACAGTTGGTGATTTTTCATACTCGACTTTAGTCACGCGTGAATTTGTCCAGGCAGCCATTTCAGGCACCTCCTGCTCGTGATACTGCTCTCGACTCCAGCTCCTACGCATCTCTTGGTCTCTCTGTGTTGCTCCTGCTCGTCCTGCCATTTGCGGTTGCCCACCAACGTCATCGACAGCAGTGGATGCAGCAGCAGCAGCAGTAGTCGTCAGTGGATGTGGATGTGGATGTGGCTGAGGCGGTGCCAGTGGCATCTCCGTTAACGTCATCGAGGAGGACGTCTTTGGCAATTTATCAAATGTCAACGAGGATGTTGCCAGTGTCGAGGATGTGCTGCTCAGTTGCCGCGCACCTTTGTCTTGGCCTGCCAACGAAATGGATGTTGTCGTGGATGCCACTCCATCGTCTGCACGTCCTCCTGCTGCTGCTCCTCCTCCTCCTCCTCCTCGTGCTGCTGGCGATGCTGAAGCCGGTGTGGCCCTGCCACTTACCTCTGCCTGATAATCACCTGTCAGTGCAGCCTGGCTGGCCGTGGCTGCGGCTGTGGCTGCGTTGAAGTGAGTCATGCGCTCCGGCAAATCGGCATTCTCATTATCAAAGGCGCGCAATGTGGCGCGCAGATCGAGCAAGTTTGAGGTGCCAAGTGGAGCGTTACCCGTGGCCCCATACAGCTCTGGATAGTACAGGCCCTGCGGAGTAGCGGGCATAGGGATCGGACCTGGATCAACTGGAGCATTTGGTGCTGCAAACTGGGGCGTTAGCAGCATGCCTCCCCCTGGTGTGGGTGTGGCCATGGCAAGTGTCCATTGTGGAGGCGCAGCTGCAGCAGTTGCCTGGGGTGGCACCAGCACTTGGATGGGCATGCCCGCACCACCACCCGCTGCCGCAACTCCAGCTCCGCCAGCTGCCTGCCCCGTCTGCTGTTGTATGCAACGCAATGTTTGATTCTGGACCAATTTTGCAAAGTACATTTGATATTGCAGCTGCACATGGACATGTCAAAGGGATGCATAGAGAGGGGGATTATTGAGTGACTTTTGCACTGAAGCTCATTGAGGCTTTATGCGTACCTTCATCATCTTAAGCCGTTCGCTGCGTTGCGACATGGCAACGGTTTGCTCATCAATCCGCTCCAGCATGTGGACGAGCTGCTTGTTCCGCTCGTTGCGAATGGTCTGCTCCTCGAGAAACTCCTGGTACTTCTGACGGCTCTTGTGGCGCACAGACTTGTCGCTATGGTAGATGGAAGATGCCAGTTGGCAGTTGTTAGATGCGGTTCGGTTTGGGTTTTGGCACAATATCAGGGAGACTGACAAAAGGCTACTTACAGGTCGCTGCGCTTTTGAAGTATTTTGTCCAACTTGTGCTCCAACTGTTGTCGATTATCCTCACTATGCAAAAGGGAAGAATAGTCAGGGAATATTCAATACATAGAGGGGCATAGTTGAAGGCACACACACACGTGGAAGCTTAGGGTAAAGGCAGACTTCTCAAAGGAGGGGATTGCCTGTGACTTTGCTGCAGGACATATTGTATTCCCCTTTGAGTGGAGTTCTGCTGTAATTACCTGCGTTGCAGCTTCTCCTGCAGCAACTCCACCTGCAGCTTGTAGTTCTCCAGCTCTGCCTGCGGAAACATGGTAATTCTGGATTCTAGATGGAATTATTTGTACACTCTCTGGCCTCGAACCGATACCTTTGGTGGCCACGACTCGACTGTGGCCGTAGCCACACTCTCCCTCATTTGACACAGTTCGTTGGGCATACCATAAATGCGACAGTGTGGATTCTATTTTTGTAAGGAGAAAGAACCCTATTTGAATAGCCGCATTACACTCGCACTCACACTCACACTCGTGGGTACACCTGTGCTTTCGCTTTGTTGAGGCACGTTGTCATGGCTGCCATCGTTTCTTGTTTCTTGATGGTTTTGCTTCCTTTATTTAGTTTATTTTTGGTGGTTGCTTGGCATTGGCCAGAGGTCCCAAGCACTTTCTATTGATTTCCCAGCACCAGTAGGTGGGTTCGGTGTTCGCCCAATGTGCGACGCATTGCGAAGGGAGAACTTTCGATTTTTCGCCTCATGAATTCCACATTCCAGCGGGGTGCGGTTCCACTAATTACACAGCCAGCAAGTAGGTCAGTTACAGTTACAATTCTTCGCTTTTGGCTGCGCTTTTTTTCCTGCTTTTTTCCACCGAAAAGGAAACGCAGGCATGGCCTGTCATGGCATTTATAATGCATTGCCTGCACGAGCGACCGCAGCTTCCTTCATTTTTTGCAGGAACATCCAGCTACACCCCAACCCCCCGCCTGCCAGGATGAGTGTAAACACATGTTGTTGTCGCACCAAGCCAGACCAGACCAAACACTACCAAAATTTGTGCGGCCAAGCGTGCGGCACCTGAATGTGAATTAATGGTAGCGGCGTCTATCACTCCCCCGGCCGCAGACAGCAGCAGCAGCAGCAGCAGAGCAAGGACTTGCACACTAACACACCACTGGCAGGCATCACCATCTCCTGCACAGCGACAGCACTGACCACTCTCTCTCTCTCTCTGTGCCTGTACCTGTGCCTGCCACACAGTTCCGTGTGTCCTGCTTGACTTGCCCTGCCACTGGCACTGGCTTTACCTCTGGCCCCTGCTCTGGCTTGGCATATGCCGGGCGCTGTCACGGTGTCGTGGTTGCGAGCCGCAATGTAACATTTTTGGTTATTTACATGTGCCAGGATAACAAACGTAGGCCTTAAGGGGTTGAGAGACAGGCAAAGAGAAAAAGAGAGGGTGGGATCCGTTATCTCCGCGGTTCCACGTAGCAAAGCAGAGTGGCGCAGAGTCGTCGCTGTTGGGGGGGGGGGGGGGGGCTTCAAGCTTAAATCCCAACAAAATACGCGTGTCAGCAATTGGGGAATTAAATTGATTGATGGATTCATCATTCACAGAAATTACCTCTCATTCTGTGAAACATCTTTAGGTTCACACCCAAAAATCCTGTCCACGTGCTGGCCAACAGCCCTGACCTTCCGCGCGGTGGGAGCGAAGCTTGAAAGGAAAATGAACATGTTGCCAGGTCGACAAGGCCACAGGGCTCAGGCGCAGTGCTCTCCACTCCCACTGCACACGCTAAGCGGCGGCTAAAACTACGGAAAATGCATGCAGCGGAAAAAGGTTTTTCCATTTCGCCTTTTTGGCGACGCCGAGCGATTGATTTTCCATTGGATGGCACTGCCATGTTGGCCAATATTTGCATATTTATTATTTAGCGGAAGCAATTTGCGGCAAGAACTCGGCGCTATTAAAACTGCACCAAGTTTCGCACAGAGAAGATATTCGAATGGAACGAAAAGTTTGACATAATGGAACATTTGCATTGGCGTTGGGATTGGGATTGGCTCGGGGCGGCGCGATGCGAAGTCTAAGTGGAAAATGAAAACTCTTCCATCGGTTCAATTTTTCCAGCATCCAAATTTATGTGTATGACTTTATGCTGCTGCAACCTCTGGGTACTTGCACATGTGTGTCAGTGTGTGTTTTCGAGGGTACGCTTATCAGGCGCTGCACAGCGTCCTATTTTTTTCGGGTGGCACTTAATTTTGGCTGGCATCTTCAGCGAGCGGGACGCAGAAGAAGGACTGCGGCAATGGCTTGGGAATTTCGCGACCCAAGAGCTTCTTCCTTTCCCGATTTGCAGTCAATGAAGTAGAAAACTGAAAACTTTTCTTTCCGAGTCTATTAAAAATAATGGCAGCTAAAGGCAGAAGAAACGCGTTCGCCAAAGTGCGAAATGCGCCCCATGCTGTCGCGACGGTCTCGTCCCATGTGTGTATGACTCTCTCTCTCTCGGTCTCTCTTTTACTCTTGCGTGTGTGTGCGAGACAGTGGCGGGCATTAAATTAATGTCGGCCCTGCAATTTCTCACAGCGGCCGGGTCGCAGACCTTGCCGGTGCATTGACCACCACTTGCGGCTGCCTTTAAAATGCTCTATTAGTCATGGGATATATTGGGGCTGCGTGGACTCAAGTCAGCCAATCATTTATAATACAATCTCTTGGTCGAAGTTGCTGTTGAACTGATGAACAGATCGACGCGCAGCTCAAAATAACAAAGGTCTGAGGGAGTATATTGCTTTGCCATCTTCCAGGGTATCCATTGGCCCATACCCTACCTTCTATGCCAAACAGGTCCCTGCACTTGTACTTGTTTTTGTTCTTTTCCGTTGAAACAGTCGCTGCGGGCATGCTGTGTAAAGAGAGTCCCTGGCCCGAGCAGCGATTCGATGAAGCGGCGGTGCGAGCAGTGCCGTCGCGCAGGTTTTTGCGGTTAATGCGATAATTTAATTGTAATGCGGGTCTGGCAGTCCTGTGCGCCAATAATTTAACTTGCAATCAGCGCGGCATTTATTGGGTTAAACATATAAACCGACCCTGGGCACGGGCACCGGCACCGGCACCCATGGCGGGGTTAAGGCGCGGCCAGGACAGGACACATACTTACATGTGCCCCGAGAGTGAACGAACCCCAAGACGACTGCAGAGCCAAGGATAACCAAGACAGGGAGCTCGAGAGCAGGAGGATACGAATGAGAGGAGATGGAGATGGAGACAGAGCTGGGAAAATAAATTCAACGATTTCTGTGCAATAACGGGAACGCAGTCGGTGTGGCATTTTCGCACGTAAGCAACGAGTACGATGACAGCAATGAAATATGCAAGCCGACGCCTGAGCTCATCCCCCTCCCTGCTGGCATTCTCGCTGGGATCACCATGAGCCAGTGGCAGTGGCACAGGGATGTATTCGAATCGAAAGGCAAAAGCAAACACTTACCGAGCGTAAACTGCATCTCCTAGCAACAGTTGCCGGGCCAACTGTCGTGAGTGACTCATATTGAGTGGCTCTTTGGGACACACTCATGGATAAAGCATATCCGCTTCAGTTGCAATGCCAAACGAATGCACCGAGGAGCAAGCGGAAGAGCTGCGGCGACTGCTGCTGCTGTCCAGCTACAAGGACACGCTGGACAAGCTGGTGCTCCAGCAGCGTGCGCAGCGACTGACGGGTGCGAAGCCTCTGTCGCTACCTGCCTCGCTGCGTAGACGGCGCAGCTCTGCAATGGACACAAAGCCACCGCCGGAGCGGGTGCTGATCACCGGCAAAACGCTGCCACGCCTGGAGGAGCTGCTGGGCAAGCCGGAGGACAATACCGAACAGCTGGATGAGAGCCTGCTGGATGCCCTGAAGTTTGAGCGGGATATGGATGCACTTCGCACGGTCTTCGAGGCGGCCATGGATCAGCTGAGGACAGAGAAGGAGAAGACCGAAAGTGGGGAGGAAGCCAGAGAGGAAAAGACTTTGGATCAAGCCATCAGTGCGCTGAGTGGCAACAACAGCGAGGAGTCGCAGGCATCCAAGCAGCTGCAGGAGTCGAAAGACGAACTAAAGCAGCTCAAGGAGGAGCTGGAGAAGCAGAAGAACGACTGCCAGGCACGGCTGAAGGACATCGAAGAGCGTACCGCCGAGACCAAGTACAATCTCCGCTGTGTGTCGCGGGTCAATGATCTCGAGTACAATCTGGTGCAGCGTTGGGAGGCAGGTCGCATCACCCAGGCCACAATATGGGGCGAGAATGCCGAGCGGGCCTACCTCCGCGACATTCTCGACTACAAGCAGCGCCTGGCAAGGGAGGAGCGGGTCAGCGGTGAGCTGCGTGCCTTCCGGCAGCAGGAGATCGTGGAGCTGCGGCAGCGCATCAAGGACTGGCAGGTGCGGTACACCAGCGATATGCGCCGTGTGGAGCGTGAGGGAGAGGCCTGGGAGCTGCGGATACTCGAACAGGAGAAGCTGCTGCAGCGGCATCGCGAGATTTACGCAGAGAGAGTGGAGTTCGTGCAGGAGTATCAGGCCAAGAAGGACGAGGAGCAGCGGCTGCACGATCTGCAGGTACATCGCATGGAGTGCGCCATTAAGCTGCAGGCCTGGTGGCGAGGCACGATGGTGCGGCGCGGTCTGGGACCGTTTAAGAAGAAGCCCAAGCGAGGCAAACGCGGCAAAGGCAAGAAGTAATAATTACACTGAACGAAAGCTAGGAAATTTATGTAATTAAAATGCACTTAAATTGCGTTTGAATGAGGCATTTTGAAACGATGAATTCTCATGGCAAAATGTCTCAAGTGGGGCACAAATCTTAATGAATTTGTCGGGGAATGCATTTCATAAACTACTCTCCACTCATTTCTCTCTGTGCACTTTGAGTGGTAATTTTTCTTGCAGCACTTTCTGTACGCTTTATGGAAATTAACTTGTGACTTAAAACCAATTAAAAGTTGGACGCTCTGCAGTTAACACGTCAGCGGTCAGCTACTGACGTCCTCCTTAATGACATGCCGCCATTGTCAACGGTATCTGGGTTGGATCCGGGGTCCAGGTCCAACTACGAGCATTGTTTTCACGCGAAGGCGATAATAATGGTCAGATGGGTGAAAGCCTGGACGGGTGGCCTCGGTGGCTCTTCGGGGATGTTGTCCGAGAAGTGGCAGAGACGTGGTTGAAGTTGGAGTTGCATCTGGAGCTATTTTATTTTTTCCCTTTTATTCCGTGTCTGTTTTCGCTTTCCTTGTCTTCACTCCAGTGTATTTATTTATCTTTTATGCCAGGAAATGGCCAAAGTGGTTT
Organism: Drosophila guanche; assembly: GCF_900245975.1. NCBI lineage: Eukaryota > Metazoa > Arthropoda > Insecta > Diptera > Drosophilidae > Drosophila > Drosophila guanche. The sequence continues at coordinate 3,265,398 of NW_022995747.1, read as the reverse complement.
ATTTGTTGGGGCCGCTTTCATGGCCAGCGGAATTGTTGTGGGAATTGGGTAGTACACCAGGAGGGCGGGGCAGGGGCAGGGGCAGGGGCAGGGTCGACGGTGCTTGTTTTCCCGGTGCGTACGGAGATAAACTGCGACAATTTGCCCGCTGAATGAGTGGAACTTTTTCGCCATCAGCACAAGAAACAAAAGCAAAACTTTTCCCAGCGGATTTCGCTCGCAGGACTCTCTCTCTCTCTCTCTCTCTCTCTCTCTGTGTGTGCGTGTGGACATTGCAATTTAAAATATAATTAATGGTCGTTGCCGTAATTTATTGAATTTGCATGGCACCAAGGCTGCGATGCTGTCATTTCTTGTTTGCCGTTTGCCAGTTGCCGTTTGCCATTTGCAGCTCCAAGTCCTCCTGCCAGCTGCCCCCTCCCGGCGAGTGTCTGCACATGCACTCACTTTTGTTTTAATACACACTGGCCATACAGTGTGCCGGTGCCTGGACCTGGGACAGTGCCTGCAACTGCACCTACTCCGACTCCTTCGTGTAGCTGTCGCCTGGATGCCTGAATGCCTGGATGCCTGGGAACGAAACAACAGAAACAACCCAATAATGACTGGGCGAAAGTCCATTTGGTGTGTGGCGAGGCCTTTTGTTTGCTTGGCGGCGGATGAATTAATGGAAGATGGGCCCTGGCCAGCGACTGCGAGCGACTGGCCAAGGCGAGAATGAGGGCAACAGGCAAACAATCTTTCTCGCTTTTTTTCCTCCATCATTTTTCTTTTCTCTTATTCCTGGCTATCTCTTCCTCTCCCTGTCTTCCATCCCTGAGATACAGCCGCTTTGTGTGTTGTGGTGGTGGTGCCTGGGCCTTCGCCAACTCATTCCTGCTTCCTGCACTTTGCATGTGCCCCAAACACCCAACACTGTTCTATTTTGCAAAACTTGAAGAAGGCAACGCTCCTTAATGGCTATGGAGCACTTTCCCCCCGTCGACCATTCCGTTGTTGCCCCATCCTGTGTGTCATGTGCGTTACTTAAAACATACAAAATGGCGTTTTGGCCGGGAAATCCTTTAAAAAGCGCCACACAAGTGCTTGGCCTTTGGGCTGCCGCGGGCTGTAAGGTGGATCCGTGCGGAGCACCAAAAGGGCCAACTGGGGTGCCCAAAAATTTACATACAAATTAGGGTTAATGAGCAGTGAAATTGTTATTTAACTTCAGTTGGACCGTTAAGCGCTTTAAAGTGCTGCAGCACTCAGCACTCAGCACTCGGCACTTGAGCGGGTAGCGACTTGCTTCGAAAATATCTAAATATCGGAGCCACTTTGCGACACGTTTCGGAAATTCTCCTTAGCTCCTGGATAACCAAATGACCTTTCACTATGTCTGTCGTGTCGTTCAAAGACACCCACACAGGGAGCAAGAACAAAATTTAATTAATAATTGTGCGCACAATTCATAAATTGAATATTGCGCATACGCCACGCAATGCCACGCAATGCCACGCCATGCCACGTGTTCTGAAATTAATTTTCATTTCCATTTTTATATTCATTTTGCACTTTTTTACTGCAGCAATGGGAAAATGAGGCAGGGCTGAACCATTGCGAGTTGTTTTATTTAAAATTTAATCAAACACTTTAATTTGATTAACAACGCACGTCTTTCGATATAAATTTATGGCCGCACGACGCATAATCAGAGGCCAGCAAGAGCATTGGAGTAACCGGAGACGGGAGACCGGACAGCCGGAGAACTGGAGAACCGGAGACCAGAGCCCAGAGACCGAATGCCAGAGTGCTCCACACTGACCAGCAGCCGTAAAAAAGGGTTGACTGTCTGCTACGCTTTTTCCACTTGCCCCACACACACCCACACACACACACTCGCACTTTTCTACACTCGTTTTCAACTCCCGTCTGGGCTTTCAACACATCAACGCCGTCATTTGATATGCGTGCGTGTGATGGGCCATGGGCGCCTCTAATAGCAGCACGTACGTTTGATAAAATATTTTATTGGCATGTATGGAGAGGGTGGTTGGGTGTATGGCGTCTCCTGGCGGCCTGACGGGTCCAACGATTTTATAGATTTTTCTAATGCCCCGAAGATGAAGGGGTTGGGTTTCCGTCAGCAGGTCTGCAGCCTGAAAACGAATGAATAGTCTGCGTACAGCCTCCAATCGCCATTCGAGCAGTCAGCAAGAATTTGTTCATTAAAAAATGATTGCAAAATTCGATACCCAAAGGCAAGCAGGCAGTGCCTGCTGAGACAGTGGTCGAGGTTTCTTTTCAGTTATTGAATATGCTCTTTATTTTTATGCGTCTGCTTTCTGCATTTTTCATGAAATTTGTGCAACACATAAATCATTTTAATACACATCTTCCGCTGTGGAACGAAGAAGTTTTTATTTGCCTACGTGTCTTTTGTGCTCCCGAGATCCCAGACGGGGCTGTTGCTTTTTCCACAAACCTATCTCGTCAGGCGAATCTGAAATAAATCTTCGAATTCATTTCTGGTGCACGGAAGTCACGGCCGCCGGTCAGCAAGTTTCGAATTTCGGCTCTCGGCTGGCTGTGGATATGTGTACGACAAATGACAAATAGTTGAATGCTTCTGCAGCAGCTTTTCCTTGAGCACATTCTCTCTCGATTTGCTGTCAAAATGCTGTGGACTCTGATCCATCCATTCGTTCCGCATGCCTCTTCTGCTTGGCATAATTCCACAATTAGTGTGAGTCCCGGCAAGCATCAAATTTATGCGCATTTGAGGAATCCGTGGGGAATGAGCTCTCTCGTTCATTGAACCTGTCCACGGAGCTTCCAGAAATCAACGCACGGCCCACTAAATTGAATTCTTTGTTTTGGCAGAGGCAGTGCCACTGGCAGTGTGGCAGTGTGGCACCATGGCAGAATGGGCGAAAAATAACTTCAAAAAGCAAAGCAAAAGTTTTTAGCAAACGGCAATTTTCTGTTATTTCATTTGTTTGTTTGCTTATATTGCTGCTGCTCGCTGTACACTCTGATAAAAGATGGGATATATTTTTGTCTTAATTAAAAATTAATAATATAATACGAGTATGTAATGGGATATCCTTTGGATATTCCGAACAACAATTACATAATGTAAAATTGATTTTTGTTTATCTCGAAGGGAGTTTTTCTTTTGGTGTAGCTGCCTGATGTTGTTCTTGTTGGAATTGGCTGCCCGTTTGGAATTTTAAATACGGCGTCTGCTTTGTTTGAAACCGGAAACGAGTGTCTGTCAGTTTATTTGCTTGCTGCTGCTGCTATTGCTGCTGCTGCTGATGATGATGTTGTTGTTGTCGTCTCCGTTGTGTCGGCCGCCCCGAAATGAAGTCAAGCAACTTTGCCAAAGGAAATGCCGCCTAATGTGTTCGTTTGTGTTTGTGTAACTGTATTTGCAATTGCCATTTGACAGCGGCGCTGGAAAATGGGGACTACGGATATTACATTTACAATAGGTTTGATTTTGCTTAAGTGAAACTGCTGCGACACGAAATGTTCTCCATCGATGCCAAATAATGCCATTCACACTATTGCTGTTATGGCTGTATTTTCCCGATGGTAGAACCGTATTGAATGGTATGTTCAGGATAACCTGAAGGATTTGTTGTGTAACCATAGCTACCCCCTCTTCATTTGCTGCTCTCCACAGCTCTGTTCGCTTAATGGAGCAATAGTGGAGGCCTAAATCCCTGTCACACTCAGGCAGCCAGAAATATTTGTACATACAAATGACACAAATTTCTTTGGAGCTAATAAAGTTGTGTTAAAATTTTAAATGGTTCATACTTTTCGGCACATTAGTTTTAATGCTTATGACGCTGCTGTTTGGAATGCAAAGTGTAGTGTGCAAAATGGGCACTGGGAGTACTGAGTGGAGTGACAGCTTCCTGGACACATCCAGTTGGCCGACTTCCTTCCCCTTTTTGGCCAACTACCTGACATGGTTGCCAAAAACTAGATTTGCCACTCATTATGCCAGGCACAATAAATATTTGCCTATCATTTTGGTATTTGCATTTATTTGCAAACAAAATTGATGAGAATATGGGTTGCGGAGCACTCGGGAGTGCTGCCACAAATTGAATTGGGCCAAGCAGTGGGCCATTAACAAAACGGAATATTGCTTATCGCCGTTCGCAATGGGTTTTTGGGCCTATACACATCAGAACACGGAGCGAACCCTTCAGGACATGCCACAATACACACACACACACATCTACATTTGATATTTATGCAGATTTTTGTTGCTGTGGTAGTTTCAGCTGCTGCTGCCTCGTAATGAGTAGCAGATAAACATGGCGATAAATTACTGCATTTTTGGGCATTCATTATTAACTATGTGCCATACACAGACGCGCACACACGAACAAATCGAATGCCATAATGTCATATCTACACTTGGAAAAAATAGAAATAATTTCCAGCTAATAAAGAGGTCTACAATTACATATTGAAATCCATTAAAACATGCAAATAAAATTCATATAAAAACGACATTTAAAGTAAGATAAGTGCATGGAATATTCCTTTTTTTTATTCTCTGTGTAAATATGTACGCACTTAAATCAGAATCGTCCTTGCGGCTGTCATAGGGCTGCTTTATGGCCGCATTTCCCGGCGATTCTAGCATTGCCTCGCACAACAAATTTTAATTAAATACAATGTGCAGCAAGCAATGTGCATATGTAAATGCAAATGGCTTGAATGCTTGCGGGGTAGAAAGCAAAAACAACTACAACAACAACAACAACAAAAACACAATGCAAAGAGCGGGGAAAAAGCAGAAAAAACGGGGCATAAAAAAGACGTCAAAGTATTTAGCGCACAATGCAACGGAATGTCGACCAGAGCGCTGAAATAAATGAAGAACAAAATTAAACGACATGGCCACACCATTAAGCGGCACTTGCTCTCTTTATCCTCCTCCCCCTCTCTCTTTTTCTGTGTCTATATTCCACTGCAATTTAATAATTCTCACTGACAATGAATGCACTTGCTCATTTGCCATTTGCCGCGCATTCAAATTTGTTTCTTATTTCTGGCAAAAATGTGTGTGTAAAACCTGCCTGGGGGGGAGTGGGATGGAAAAACGCATTTGACAACCTGAAAACAAACAGAGTACAGCTCTGGGAAAGCGGGAATAAAAACTGCAACTGGAAATCGTACAAATTGCTGTATGTTTGGAGGAGAAAAAAAAGTAAGTTTTTGAATGCTTGTTGCTGATGCCAGCCCGCCCGCTGGCGTAGAGTTGTTTCTGCCTGCCGTGACAGATGGGTGGACATTTTGTCAGCGTGCATGAGGAAGAGCTGGCGAAAAAAATGGCAAGAAACATTAAGTTTAGCAGCCAAAACGATGCTCGAATACCCTCTCTAGAAAGATGTGCAAAAAATACAATAAACATGCACGAAAAAACTCAATCTAAGAGCATACATGGATAGGTGCCACACGAGTGGCTTTGTTTATGGAAAAAACTGATTCTGCCACCTTTGAAACCATTTTTTATCTGGTTGCCACATACAGAAAGTAGCTTATTTTATTAAATGTCATTCGATAACTGACAATGTACACCCATACAGCCCACATAAATGGTTGGTATTCATCTGGATGGCAAACCATATCCCATAGTTAAAAATACTCCATCATAAGGCTCTTACGAGCAGCACAAAAAACAAATTGTTGACGCCAGATACAAACAATTTGCAATTCAACAGCTAAAGGGATCAGCAGGGACAAGCGCATTTGCAGCTGGGTGTGGAGGCTGCTGAATGCTTGGGGATGGATTGCCAAGGGTCCGGGGGTACAGCTGGAGTCAGAGGATTTGGCAATCCTACACATGTTAATGTCGAAGAGAGAGTTCTGTTGGGTTTTGGTTGTGTTTGGTTTTGGTTTTGGTTTTGGTTTTGGTTCTGCTTCTGGTTTTGGGTTGGGCTGTCTCTGGGCGTTATCAACAGCTGTCTATCTATGCGTTCCACTTCAGTTGTTTGCGTGTCTGAAGAGTTTTTTGTTCGCCTGTTGGTTCTTACAATTTGCATTGCACTTAAAACACATTTGTTTTTGTGTCGATTCATCGATTGGTTGCTGCTGATGCCTGGGGTCTGCCTCCGTTTTTGCTGAAATTAATGAATTTGTTTGCATGGGAATTTGGCCGAGTCCCGATGCTCACACTCACAGGCTTCGGAGCTTGTCCTTAATTCTAGGGAAAAGCCAGCAGGAACAATTCAGAGGAAAACCGACCAACCAACCATCTTCATTTAGTCCTAATTAGCCGAAGCCGAAGTGATTGTTTCTTCTGTGTTAATTGGCCCAGACTTTGTGTTCCCTTTGGCATTGGTCGTTGAGAGCACGCTCAATTAATGCCACATGTGGCAAACACCTGGTCCAATACCCAAGCCCATGTCCATGCCCCGCAGAGGTCATAATTAATTGCTTATTAATTTATATTGTTGCGTTTGCGTAACTTGCGGACTCATTATGGTCAATCAGCAGGCGCCGCCTTGCTCTTGTGTGCTCCTTGGCAACGCCCAGCCATTTAACATTTCATTAACAATTTAGAGTACTTAAGCAGTGGATGCGAGCAGTGTTTGAGGTCTCAGCGGGTGGCCAACGTGGCCAAAATGACTGAAAAGAAAACACTTAATGAAAATATAACTCGAGTGCGAGTGCGAGTGGGAGTAAATTGAAAGCCAAATGCATTTTAATGCCGCATTTTCAACTAAAATGAAGCACAAACATCCACATCCGCATCCGCATCCTGCAGCCGGAAGCCGCAATGTGCAATAAAGATTGCAAAAGGGGCCACGGCGCGTGAGTGTTGGTGAGCAGTGGGTGGTGGTGCTCATGCTCCTGCTGCTAGCAGGTCGGATGCTGAACCAGAAACTTTGAGGCAGCAGCACGTAAAGATCGTTGCCATTGATTTATGCGCCGCGTGCCACTGCGAGCGTGAAGCGTGCAACAAGCCCCGCAAGCTGGGGCACGAAGAGACGAACGACAAGAATGGAGTGCGCTGGCACAAAGCGATGACCATGGTGCTGTGTGCTGTGTATGTGCTCCAGCACCTGCTGTGCTCCGAGGCCAGCTGGTAAATAAGTGTGTCAACGTTGGCCCTGGCCTCTACTTAGCTCGTTTCGCTAGCAGCCACTCGGCAGCAAGCAGCAGCCAAATGAAGCGCGCCCAAAAGTATGCAACGATGTTTGTGCGTTTCTTGTCACAGGAAAACGTGCCCGTGCCCGGAATGCTACTCGCCACTCGCGAAATTTGATTAAGTCCACGTTGGCGATGAGTTCATTGCGCGCACAAAATGATTCGCTTTACTCCGAGAATCTGCATAATGGGTGGAACACGGCACAGGCCCATAGCGAAAGCCATTGCCATGGCGCACCCATCACGAATCCATCGAAAGCCACGAACATGGTAATTAACGCACAGCTCGAACCTGCTGGAACAGTACAGTGCAGTACAGTTCCTGTATCCCCCCAAAAACCTAAACCAATTACAATTGCTGGCCTGCCCAAAGTTGTGTCTGTCAATGGCATCAATGTTCGATTTTTGTCACCCATGACATGCATTCCAGTTGGCAGTTGGCTCAATGGTGTGGCTGTGGCGCCTCGTGGCCTGGCCATGCCCCTCGCACATTGTCAGGAGTGCCACAACTAGAGCGTTGATTGCTGAGCTCACTTATGTATGTCGCTGCATGCCGCACGAACGAGGCATGGACAAGGCAGCAAAACCAAATATAAAATGCAGCCCGTGTAGCTCCTCGAACTTATACCGAACACATATTGAATGTTGTGGCAGCGAACGTGCCGGATACTTCGATGTCCTTGTGCCGCGACGAGCTCTTGCAGAGCGGCTTCGAATGTGTTTCAATTAGCCTCGATAGCGAGTTTGCTGCACTTTAATTATTCATATCTGCCGCAGTGGCCTGGTATAATCTTATAATGAGCCCAAATAAATGATAAATTATGCAGAGGCGAGTGGCGTGGGGCAGTAACCATGAATGCCAAGACATCTTGTAAGCCAGTAGAGCAATTTGGCCAAGATTTGCAGCTGTTGTCGCCGCTGCATGATTTGCATTAGCCACACCCAGCACCGCCCTCGAGAAGAAAGCCGCTCCTTCGATTTGCTTGCCACACTCTCGCTCTTTTTTTGTGTGGCCCATGTGATGGCGTTGAATTTTTTTGGTGCTGCTGCTGGTGCTGGTGCATGTTGCACGTCATGTTGGCCATGTTGCGGCTGAGCACACAATGCGCCCACTGATTTATGAGCTCTGAGTGTTTATTTGCTGCCTGTGTCCAAAAGTTGCCTCGCGCAGATTTATGTGCACCGAAAGACAAACCGCATGCAGCATCTTAAGGCAAATAAAGTGCACTAATAAGTGGTGGAGTGTCCAGAAACGGAGAGTGGTAAGTGGCAGGAGTACAAGGCAATAGACAAAACAAATGTTGGCAAAAGTTCACAAAGTTTCGGGTTGGCCAGTGGCAGCATAAATCGTTTTATTGAGCGCGTCAAGCAAAAACTTGCAACAACCCGTCCAGAGAGTCAAAGCCAGCAGAAGAAGGACTTAGGGCTCAACTAACAAGGCCAATAAAGCGTAAAACTTTTGCAAAACCCCAGCCCGAAATTGGCAACAGAAGGCACCGCTCAAAAGTGTTGGACAGTCTGGGCCTGGCCAATTGTTAATGGCTAATTATTTGTAGCTAACGCTTTTCCAATGTTGCGCCTATAAAAACCAGAGACAAAAACCAAACATTTCTTGGCAAGCAGTGAGACATTTCCCAACACATTTCACACACAAACAGAGTAAAGTCCACCGAGTGGACACGCAAAAAGGAGACACCACCGAAAAAAAAGAATGCACATAAATTTTACTTAGTTTTGAAAGAGTTTCGGCTGCCAAGTGGCAAGGAAAGAAGTCAAAAGAAGTGCAAAGAGCGATAACAACAATAAGTTGCACGGATTCCTCCAATGCACAATGCACAAGAGGCACGATAGTTGGCCATAGTTTTTCCCATTGCCAATGCAGCGCAGACGAACACCATCCCAAAATGGGATCCCCCCAACCCATGGCTCTCTGATGAAACGCTCTCAATAGTTGGAGCCCGTTTACTGTCAGCCTCGAACGGGGTGCGGGGTGGCTGGTGGTGGAAATTTATGCCAGTTTAACAAGCAGCTAGGCAACAGCCAGGTTCCGTTACAGTTTCTTGCAGCAAATAGGCATAAATTTGCATTTAATGTAGTCGACAAAAAGGCCACACGAGGCCCGGGACAAGAGCCCGGGTCCAGGGTGAAGGGAAAAAATGAGCAGCACAAATGCCAAAAATTATTCTGCTATTTAGTATATAATTTCCTGGAATAGTCTTGGTCTGGTGTTGTCTAGGGGTCGGGTTGGGGCTCGGGGTTTCTGCTGGGGTATGGTTAGGTCCTGTCCGGTCCGTTCTGGTTGCAGTCGCCAGGTGCCATTAAAGCCGCATAAATTTTTTAAACTTTTGCAAATTTGCAATGCAAATGCCTCAAACACACGCACACACACACACACAAACACACGTATACATATGCAGGAGGCGTCGTTTGTATTTTCGCTTTCTGCATGTGGTGCCCGCAAAAGTGTTTGGGTCAGTCTATTAAAATGCAAAGAGCCGCCACTCTATACCTTTCTCTCCCTTTCGCTCACTCTCTCCCTCTTCTGTTCTCTATGGCGCTCTCTTTCTTGCCGGCCGGAAGTCCATTTTGTCTTTTCGTTCACATCATAAATATAGCCGGGCAAATGGCGGCTCTGTTTATGGCTTAGCCCTGTCCCTTTGTGTGTGTGTGTGTGTGTGCTGCCGCTTTTAATGACAATTTGTTGAGTTTTTGCATACAGTTTGAACGAATTTCATTTGACACATATTCCCGACTCCTTTCAGTCTTCGTTCGCCCTCGTGGCCGTCATCGTGTGGCTCTTCGTTTTTACCCAATTTTTCTTAGCATACATTTAAATAATTTTCCCTTTTGACGCTGAAATGGAGTGGAGTGTGCGGTTTATGACACGTTCGCCCGACAGTGGCGTGGCCGGACTCAAGAAGGGGGGCAGTGTGTCTGACAGTCCTCCTGACACGAGTAGCTTTCAGGGCCTAAGCTCATCACTCAACCATCGAATTTTCAATCAATCTAATCGGTGCGAAGACCCCTCCCACTCATTGGCCAGGCCAGGCCGCTGTCCTTACATGTCATTTGACGCACCAGCCATGAGCCAGACCAGCCAACAACGCGAATGTCTTATTTATGCGCCTGGCCTGGCGTTATGCAATGATAAATTTATGACCAATCCCCCAGTCTGCCAGTCACCACAATGGACTTCCTTCCTGAACAAAAGTATTGCTACATTATATTGAAAATCAAAGTTGGTCCATCAAATATGCTAAAGTTTTAGTTGTAGCAACATTTTACACACTCAAAAAAACACACAAATTAACGCACATTTCAACAGAAAATGGAGAGTAAATTTACATACATTTAAATACGAATTGTATATGGTAATGTTTTATCTTTAAATAGAATATTTAAATGGGTTTTTTCAATTGAAAAAATATAATTTTTTCGCTGCATGCATAGACGTAAGCGCTGACACACTTTCATTTTCATTGTGGTCGTTTTTCTCTTTTTGGTTTATTATTTTCCACACGAATGCTTCGATATGACGAAAATTTACTAGTCGAAAAAGACACAACAAATAAATAATAGGAGAAACAAAAGAAAGGACTACGACTAGGACTAGGAAGACGTCGACAAAGTTGTCGACGCTTCGCCCTCGCTGCTTGTCACTTAAAGCGAAAAACAATTTTTCTCTAGCTGGAGAGTGTGTTGTGTGTGTGTGTGTGTGAAAGCTATCTGAAAACCAATTTTCGTTGCTAAATTGATGTTTATAGCTATGTACGATGACGACAACGACAACGATGAGAATGAGAATGAGAATGACGATGATGCGCCCGTCGATGGCTATGATGGGCTTGTTGTGGCCACCGTTCGTCGCTCTTGATGAAGACAAAGTGGCAATGCGAGCAAACTAAACGCCAAGGCAAGCCGAAAGCAAGCCAAGTAGCTAGCTGCTGCAAGGCCCCAGTCTGCCTCCCAGAAAGTGGCAATGAAAATCCTTTTCGAAGCGACGCGACGAGACGCGTCTCGAATCAACTCAACTCAACTCTATTCGACGCGAGACGAGACGAGACGAGGCAAGGCGAGACGAGACAACTCGAGTAGACTATCTAGGAGCTCGGTTTGACAGCATTTTGATGCTTCCGCTTGTAATTTATGTGACACTTGCAGTGCCATAGATCAAGCTGGCTGCAGAGGGTGGGGAGCGGAGGGCGCAAGGAGCCATGACACTGCTGTTTAGTGTGGTCCTCGTTTTTATGAGGTCCTTTGTGCCAGTGCTTGATTTCCTTGAGCAAATTTGATCAATTGAAATAAGCGATAAGTGAGTGCCAACGACAGGTATTCATGCGCCACTCAATGGACTATTCAGTTAATTAGACGACAAAGGAAATGGCTGCGACATACACATATATGTATGTACATAATTACATCGTCATTTTGTTTGTATGTCTGGCTAATGCTTGCCATGTTCAACAATCACTCTGCTGACGCGTGATGTTGCACTTGCCGCGCACAATTCGAGTTGCATATTAATTGAAGCGCACTCCCACACCCACACACATTCGATGTGGGGTTAAGGGGGTTAGCTTTTCAAGTCACGCCTCAGCTCCTGCTCTTAACCGACTGAGTCATCAGCTACTTGCCAGTCGCCTGCTGCCTCATGCCCGCTGCCACTTTCCACTCTGCATTGTGAGTAATTTAAAACGTTTGGCTGCTCTCCCTTTCCCACCCTCCATCCACCCTCCACCTCCCCTCTACTACGATTTCCACTTGCCATGAATGCATTTGAAATGCTTTTCTCCTGCTCACAGCCCGATGCGCTCGAGACGCACCCCAAGTTGAGTGCAGCCACTGGCATTGCCATTATCTTGGGCATATGTCTAAGTCAGATCAAAGCCATAATGCTGGCTGTGCTGCGAGTGGGGCATAAGTGCAAGTGACAGCGATATTAGGGGGCAATTAGATGTCAGCATCGCCACTGCGGAGGTATATCATGGGCCAAATTAATTGTTTTTAAGCGAGATGGCTGGCGAATCTGATTTTTGCGGTGATCAAAGTGGGAAATATCCAATCGCAAAGCCACCTGTTTTGGTATTATTTAGAACAAAACAATTGTATGCGTCATCGGCAGACATCAACCAAAAGAATGATGTCAAGACTTTAAGTCTGTCAGCTGCTTAAACAGCCGTTTCTTTCAATTTGATTCAGTGTCACTGACTATTAGAATCAAGAGCACGAGTGGGCTGCCCCCCAGACAAAACCGAAATGTATCCGTCGCTCGTTAGACATTTGATCGGATCCGCTTGCAGCTGGCGGATAGAAGCAAAAGTACGAGTACTCCAATGAATCTGCTAATATTCTCTACGCTGCTGTGCTTGGCCAGCTTCGGTTCCATTGCTCCTGTGTGTGGCAGGTTCTTTGAGCTGTCGGACAGTAAGGACGATGATTTCATGGGCGGCATAAAGCAATACTTTGGCAGCCTGACGGCAGCGCCTGCCACTCCAGACACGAACGCCAGCCACAACAAAACAGCCGGGCTGCCGGTGGAGGCATCATCATCAGACTTTTACGATGAAGTGGACACGGCACTCGAACATGCAACAGATACCGTGGACGGTCTCTGGCAGCAATTTAGAAAGGTAAAATGCAAAAGGCAAACAGTAGTAGCTTAGTGGATGAGGCATAAACATCGAGCTTTTCGTGCTTTACAGGGTCTGCTTAGCCTAATGGGCAGTTTCAGTGGCGGTGATTATGGTAGCGATGTGCCAACGACTACTCCCAGTTTGCAGCAAACGAAGCCAATTTCTAGTGAAACGTCTGATATTTCGGCGACTACAACAACGCGGGCTCCAGCAATAATACAAATAGTAACAAATAAAGTAATACCAGATGCAGATATTCCAGCCACAGAGGCAGCAACAACTATTGCTCCAGCAGCAACAACAACAACAGGAAGTTCATCGACAGTACCCAAAACTACAGTTGCTCCACCCACCGGCAGCACCGCCAGTTCTGGACCAATGTGAGTCTAGTCTGGGTTTGGAAATATATATTCTCCCGCTTGGCCTTCACATCGGATATTGCTCGTCATTGTTTGCTATCTCCACAAAGGTACGACGAGTATTTGTACATGAGTAGAGTAAATATATGACATTTGTGGAATTAATGCCGCTGCTGTGTTCTTTCTTTATTTATTTGCGCAAATGTCGCGAGGCTCCCCTCAATGCCAACTCCAACGCCACCGCCAACGCACTGGTCTGTCCGTGTCATCATTCGCTGATCAGTCATGATTCGGTATCGAGGGTGCTGCTTGTCTGCTTTTCTTGTAATGTTCCTAGCCATGGAGAATGTCCTATCTGCTCCTATCGGTTCGCCGCTGGATATGTCCGATCGTTATGTGACCTTCGATTTAGTATTTGAGCGGCAGTCCAATGATTTACCACGAGAACTGGACCTTCAACTGCTGCAGAAGCTACAGAGTCAGAATGGTGAATTTTTCGATTCAATTTTAAATTTCTTACTTACGCAAAATGTCTTTCAGGTTTGGATGTAGTCCGCATGCAGCTGCTGCAGCTGAATTTGATGAAACTCTTGGTCGTCTTGGATATCTTCATCTTACTTTGTGTTTATTTCTATGCCAGAGACAGCAGTCACCATCAAATTCAAATTGTAAGCTAAATATCGTAGATTTTTATAGATTTAATAATCAGCATGTAAATGTAAGTAACTATCTGCATTTTGCTCATGTTTTTGTGTCAGTATTTTAGAATATTTTATAAGGAACATCTTCTAAATACACTGGGAAATCATATTTAGGATTAAAATAAATATTTTCCAAATTGATTTTTTGGCTCTCGATATACATACACACAGGATAATAATAAGCCATGAATTTATTCTCAAATTTAGTTTCATTTAATTGCCTAAAAATGTAATAAATTGCATTCATAGCAATATTTTATGTTTTTTTATATCACTTATAATTTTCAAAAATTATATGCTAAATACCAATTTAAATCTTTCATTGTTCTCTCTGTGCGAAAAATCATTCTCGCATTTATACGCATTGAACTGTGTTTACCATAGTGCGCACATAATCAATGAGGAGGCCATTATGTCCTCTGCCTATTTAAAATAAACAGTTTTTGGATAATTATGGCCCCATTCACAGCTGGTCGGTTACAGATTGCATAAAACCTGGACCGGCTGCTCCCTACAGCAAAATGCATTGCTAAATATCGACAGCAGTTGGCTCTATTCGTTTGTTTGTTTGTTTGCCATCTGAACTTTTTGGTTCATAAATATTAACGGCTATTAAAACACTCTAAAAATAGTCGTCGGACGGTGGGCTGGCTGGAGGCCAGGAATTAGTTTTAAATTTTAAAACTAACTGCATGCAATTTACGCGCAGTTTTGTCCTGGCTCTGGCGATCGTGCTGGCCAAAAAGCGATGGCAATTCCAGCCCTATCATCAGGTGGTTGGTGGTGGTGGTTGGTCCGGGTAAAGGGCCAAGTGTAAGTCGTCTCGGCCTAATGTTCGTTTAATTAAATGCGGAAATTGAGCAAGTGAGCAGGGTGCTGGGAGGGGGGTTAGTCAGGGAGTCAGGAGCCACTGAGTAAGTGGAACACCAGTGAGCAGGCAAGCGTCGAGCCGTGGCCAAGTGTCCAGAGTGGACCCGGCAGCAACTTTTTACCAAGTTGTACGAAATATTAAAAACGGAAAACACTTTGGGGCAACTAATTCTCTCTGGCTTGCTTTCGCCTGCCCGTTCTTTCAGCACACTCTTTTGCCCCGTATTCCCATTATTTTGTGTGCGCTTTTTTTCCCTTCTTTTTGGCAGCTTTCTTAAGCTCAAGTCGGTGCTGTCTGGGGCACTTTAGAAGTGAAGAGTGGAGTGGCGTGGCGTGGCATGGCATGGCATGGTGTGGCGTGGCATAGAGTGCCAAAGGAAAAAGGAAGCAAGGCGGCGCAATTAGCAAGTTTACTGCATGAAATTATGAAACGCTTAATAAAAGCATGCTAGAAAGAGAGAAAGGATCAGGAGAAAAAGGTTGCAGGGTATTCGCACAATATATTAAAACACACTTCCCCATACAAGTGCCGGGCAAGTTAATTAAAAGGCTCGCATATTTGAAAAGTTTCCCCCATCACTTGCCATCGCCATCGTTCTGGCCATCAGCATCATCCAGCATCGCCATCGCCATCGCCATCGTCCCATCCTGGCCATCATCATCCCCATCATCAGTGTCAGCATCAACATCAGCATCAGCGATGGCTTCGGGATCGGGGCTGCAATTTAATCATGTAAGTGCTGGCAAATTGTTGGCTAAAATTAGAGCCAGACAAATATGGCGCATACGCCTAGTATCCGCGTTAAAAGGATGTGTAGCTTTGTAGCTTCCGCCTCCGGATTTCGCTCGCTACCATTCCGCTGTGCTGTTGCTGCTGCTGCTACTGCTGTTGCCAAGTTTTATGCTAATGGTTTTCGTTTAAAGCCAAAAGTAATTTATTGTTGTCAGCGGGCGCCATCAAAAATGTTGCTGCACATTCATTATGGCCAAAATGTACATATGTATGTGTACATACGAGTATCTATGTATTTGCCCCTCTCTGTGTGTATTTTTCGGATGTATCTGAGTGTTTTGCGGCCTGGCATGCATTAAAATTTCAGGCGAGAAACAATGCCCCTGCCGCTGCTGCTGCGAGCCGAAAAACTTGCATAGAAATGAAGTTAGCCAAGGGGAAAAATGCTCACAAAGTGAAACAAAATATTTTGTTGCAAACAGTCTTATATCCATTGTTTTTTCTCCCATTTGTTATTTGTTGAATACGTTTTTTTTAAGACGAAAATAAAGCCTGGCTGGGATTGTTTTAATCATAGCAAATGCTGATCCCAAGTTCCTTGCTTCAAAGGTTGCTTTAAATGAATGCTCGGCTTGTTTATACAGCAACTAAATTTAAATATTTTACTTTTTCCTTTAGTTGAGATTTTCTCATGCTCTCTCTCTCCACCCTCTCTACGCCCTCCATTTCTCTGTATATCCAATGTAACACGTTCTCGACGTTTTTGCCCTGGCTCGCCCAACTGGCCCACAACTATGCCACAAGATAAAACAGCCGCGAACTTTGCAACATGTTTACGGTAAAAACGTGATTTTCGGCACAAAAACCGACGCGGACCAAGCCGCTTGACCAAATGTGGCCCAGAGGCGAACTCCGGCTCGAACCGAAACCCTTTGCCAACTGTAAATAAGTTGAGTTAAGCGGAGAGGCACGCGCGCGGCACCACCACCACCACCAGCCCCCGGACCAAGGCGAATGCCCAACCACAGCCATAAAAATTAAACATTTGTAGCTTTGTCACGTTTGTGTTGACACTTTCTTATCACTGCGGAGCGGGGGTGGCATAAGGGGTCGGATCCCCGCCCCGCACCCGCCTAAATATGTGCGTGTGCGTGTCAGCTTTGACTGCCACAGCGACCCCCACTTGACCCCAGCCGAAAGAAAACTTCAGGTGTGTGAGAGCCCCAATGACACGCACTCGCATTTGCCTCACTGACACACATATAGCACCATATGCTGTGCGTTTTCATTAATATTGGGCAAGTACGGCAACGTGTTGGCTGCGGCATAATTCGAGTTTTATAATTAACTGGAATGGGAGAATCAGACTCGGCATGATCTTTGATTTGAAGTAGGTTTTTCGCTTGCCTTAATCGGGGTTTGCCCAGCCTAAGACGCCTTTCTATTGCCTCTCTATTGAGTGTGATTTTTGCTGTGCTTGCGCTGTCACATTTGGTTAGGAGCTCTTGGGCGAAGGCAGCTTTGACATTGCCACACCACTGGCATCTCAGTTTTCTGTTCCTCTCTTTTGTGGTACCGCACTTGACACATGCGGCCGAGTGCCTGACCATACACACTCGTATTCCTCGTAGTCTGAGACACAGGCACAGGCACAGGGCACTGGCAGCACTCTATTCTGACCAGCTCTCTCTCTCTCTCTCTTGGCCAGCATCTAATGGGTTGCTCTTGGCCC
This sequence comes from Drosophila guanche, assembly GCF_900245975.1. Classification (NCBI taxonomy): domain Eukaryota; kingdom Metazoa; phylum Arthropoda; class Insecta; order Diptera; family Drosophilidae; genus Drosophila; species Drosophila guanche. The sequence goes on along the minus strand of NW_022995747.1, from coordinate 3,248,209 downwards.
AAACTGGGGTTCGATAATGTAATTTGCATTTTGTATCCCGGATACTCTAGTTCGCATGCTGAGATACATTTTGGTGCTTGAATTTATGACATGCCATTTGGGTTTGAGTTTGAGTTTCAGTTTCAGTTTCAGCTTCAGTTTCGAGTGAAGGAGGAGCGCCCAAGTGGGAGCTGGAGCTGAAGCACCAGGCGACAAGTTGTTGGCAACTTTGTTGCCATGCAACTTTAATGAGTTGACGCACGAGACCACAGAACTTGACACCCAAAGGCCTTAAATTGAAAAAGTTTAATGAGCATGTGTATTTGATTAAGCCAGAAAGACACTCTCCCACTCCAGGAGCACGAAGAGCGTCTCACATCTCTCGTAGGTGCATGGTTGCTGTGGCTTCCTTTGTGCCCGGAGGCCATAATGAAAGTTGCAGGGTGCACATTTATTGACAATTTCGACTTGGATGTGACACCACTGCCTGCCTTTGACATCTGTGTCTGCCGATGGAAAAAGTGTCCTGCCCAGAAGAACCAAAAAAATCATATATCTTTCAATATTCTCTACGGCATCGGCCGATGGTTAAGGCAAGGCAAGGCAAGTCATGTTCTCCCCTTTCTCTTCCAGGTTGGGAAGTTTCTAAAAGTGCCAATGGAAGCTGCAGGGTGACAAAAGTCCTGTGGCGTGGCATTGCTTATTGCTGGCAATTCAATTAAATGCAGAGCTCCATGAAATACACTTTGAAGGCAACGCAAGGATGAGATGTGTACTTGCTGCCGGGCAGGAAAGTTCCTTTTCCAGGGGATTTTTTCTGGTTGCGAATAGGAAATCCATAAAATGCATCACATGCCATCAAAGGCTCAAAAGTTTTTTTCACCCTAACTTGGCATAGGAATACGAATTGCAGGACGAGTATAGGTGCCAGGACATTTATTATTTGGCAGGCGTAGTGCAGATTTTCGGGTCTCGCCCTGTGCCACGAGTATTTGTCTCAATTGCAATCAAACTTTCTGGTTCTTTCCATTTTGTTCAGTTTCGTTTTGCTGTCTTACTGCAGTCTGCTTCTACTGCTTTATTTTTTGTCACGCAAATTGCACCAAAGTTGGATTGACTTGGGAGGGAAATTAAGTTGATGGTTGCCTCTTTGCCAGTCTCTAGTCTCAAGTGCTGGGACTCGGGACTCGGGGTCCTGTCCTCCCTTTGTCAGTTTGCTTGAGTGTTTGTTTTATCCGTGCAACTGCTGCTGCAGCTCCTGAAGCTCCTGATGCTCCTGATGCTCCTTCTGCTCCTCCTGTTGAGTTTCCAGTCAGCTTCGTCGCCTTCCCAGACTTCTCATCCTCTGCCTCTGCCAGTGCCTTGTACTTACTTATTTAACTTGCAATTTTGTCAAAATTTCGCAAGCATATTAAAAAGTTTTCGGATAGCTTGTAAGTGGCGCACTTGCCTGAAATAATAGCAGACTCCTGGCAAGGATGCACTCTTTAATTGTCGGAGCTTAAGGAAATCAAGAGTGCACACAAAACACAGAACACAGAACACAGAACAGAGCAGAGCTGAACAGAACAGAACAGGGAAGAATATAATAGAACAGCACAGAACAGAACACAGATAAAGCTGGGCTACAATGCACTCAAGCGCATTGACTTTCAACCAGCTTTGACTTGTGCCAAGCCAAGCGGAGACAGGGCCAAAGTAGCTCTCATTTGACAACGCCAAGCCAAAAGGAGGTTCGGTACCGAACCCATTCCATGAAAATCAATTGGGCAATGTGCAAGATGCCTCTGCATCTGCATCTGCATTCTGCCCTTGGGCTTTGGCTCTGGCTCTGGCCCTGTCCCCGCTGAGCTGGGCTGAGGTCTCTTAGGGTGCCTGTTTGTCTGAGATGCGGGCCGCAAACCACTCTGAGAGCTGCCTTTCGCATTCTGTTTGGCTCACTCTTTCGCGTGGCATTATGCATTATGCGTTTGTGCCTGCAAATACTCGCCGTATCATGGGGGGGGGGGGGGGGAANGAAACTGCATGGCAACTTTGATGAGCCCTCTCGGTGCAGCTTAAAAGTATATTGTATCGACAGGCAGACTAATTGCCAAAATGCTGCACGTTGCGTATGCCATTGTCTCATGGAATGCGCCATTTGTGGCGCTCAATGATTGAATGAGTGTGGAGTTTGTCTGTGTGTTTGTTGTTATAGGGCGATTAAATTACGTTTTGTTTGACTGGTGGGCATTCCCGGTAGGTGGGGAATCGGTGGCTGTGTGTCTGTCTGGCAGTGAGGGCGGGCGGAATGTTGCCATAACACACACAATGTAGAGATGATGCCAGAGATGAGGTGCGGTGTGCTGTGCTGCGGCTGGTTGCATTTACCATTTGCATTTTCCCCGTAACAGTTTGTTAAGCTTTGAACTTTTGCAAATTACATGAGTCCTGCCACAGGATGTGTGCTGTTTACTACTGCCCCCAACCCCACCGCTTGTTCGTTACGGCTGCCAGTAGGAGTATCTGTGCAGCGTGCAGGTGTTTGTCTGTGTTAATGTGTCACAATCTGCAGTGGCGTTTAAACCTCTGCCAAAGCCCAGCCTTTGGTCACTCCTGAGGGCAGGGCAGGATCGAGTTTGGGCTGGCCAAATGCATTTGGGATTCGTCTACTGTTTTGGTCCTTTGAAATTGAATTTGTTATCAAATTAGTTGCATCAAATTACCATTAGGTGGCAATTTGATGACGCCACTGCCACCGGATTCTTCTCCTGTTCTATTTCTGAGGCATACTTAATGTGTGCCTGTGCGGCAAAAAGATTTGCTGAAAAAATGCCATGCCTTGGCTCCATTACAGCGCCACATCGCTCCATCCAGACGATGCCAAACATATTGCGGCAGCTGTCCATGGACTCAGCCCATCTCCCACTCCCAGTGCAGGGTAAATAGGGTGCGCGCCTGGCGAGACAAGTGCATTACAACATGCTAGGTTATTGATGTATGTTTGCATAATGTTTGCAGACGGAACTATACCAAAAGGAAAGGACAGGAACCGCTGCTGCTGCTGCTGCTGCTGCTGCTTCTAGTGGCCTCGGGGGCCACAAGACCAACACAGGACATGACAGAAGGACGGGCTTGTAGACAAGGAGTATGCTAATAATGTTTGTGCTTCAATCACATGGAAAAACAATATTGAAAAATACAACTTGTGTGTGGCATCCACGAGCAATCGTTTAGGGGCAAAGCTCTACTTCCATTGTTTATATTGCCAGACCGCTTGTACTGCTGCCACTGCCGCTGCTGCTGCTTCCTTCCTTCCTTCCTTCCGTGCTGCTTTCAGACATATAAAGAGTTATGACAATGTTGTGTCAAAGTGTTATTTGCCCTATTTTGTTGCGGCCCAAAGTAGCAGAAGTGGCAGGAAACAATAGGAGGAGGAGCGCGTTTAGATAGCTGGCAAATGATCCAATTCGTTTGGGGTTAAGCGGCCTTGCGCTGGAAGATGGAGCGGTTTCTGCTAGCTGCGGTTGATTGAGCAGTTGTCAAGGTCCTTGAGAGCAGCCCCCACCGAACCACCGAAAGGGAGAAGATGGAACACGAGGCGCTCCCTTCAATTTGTTGTTTGTAAATGCTTCCCAAAAATTAGTCCGCTTTGGCTTTTGGCGTTGCTTGTTGTGGCTTTAATATCCTTGCGGAAAATCTTAATCTTAATCTTTGCCAAAAGCTCTTTTCAAATTAGTCTCAAAGAAGTTCAAGTCTGCAATTTATTTAGATAAAAGCCGAAACATGTGCGTGTGTGTGGCAGGAGCCAGTCAAAGAGAAATTTCAAACAACTTAAAGTTTCGGAGTGTGCGGGGAGGCGGGTCAAAACTATTTGCACTCTATATGAACATAAATAAATCTAAGGAAGCCTCCCAATCAGACAGGATATTGTACGGTTCGGGCGTATCTTTTTGTGTGTCTGTTGCTGCTGCTTCATTTGGGTTTCCTGTTCATTTTTGATTGGGGCAAATTCATCAGAAAGAGGGGAGAAACATAAACAAATTGCATGCGAAAATGAATTGCTATTCATATCTGTCTATGCATAGATTCAAATCAAATGCAATCGGAATATTGAAATTTAATTGAAACCCCAAAACAAATCGCCAAAGAGCTGCCTTCCCTTCCGCATCTTAAATTGGGATAAAAACTGCTCTCAGGAGCATTTAAAAATGTTTTTGGCAGTGGGTGCTGTCTGGAATCTGGCCAAAATTTCTATTTAGTGGTGCTAATGCTAATGGCTCTTGGCCAACATCGAAGGAAATTAAAGGCTAGGAAAGCTGGTGCGAAAATTTCATAGTGTTTCTTCGATGCTTCTTCCCATTTTCCATGTCGAGTTGCCCATTTTCCTATCACAGCTCAGCACTTGCTGCATTGTGTAATACCCGACCCAGTGGTGGGCGGAGCAGCTGCACTTTACGTGCACCGAGCCCCAGCACAAAGATCAGCCAGCGATTTGCCTTACAAATGCATTTGGGGTGACAAGTTGCTCCGGCTCGAAGCACACAAGCCAAGCCAAAGTCTGGCGAAATGCAGGTGGCTTGTGACAGCACAATGGCAATGCTGGAGATGGCTAAGAGAAAGCCCAGTGAGTACCACAGAGTGTCAGGACAATGGTTGTATGTCGTGCGTTGTCCTTTGGCCAGCAGATACTGAAAATGAATTGTTGGCTCTCAAAGCACTAGCTGTATGCCGAGTATTTTGATGCAAACGAAAGACAACCGAGCACCGAGCACCGAGCACCGAAAATATGGCAATCTGTGCCTTACTGGCAGCAACAAAATTGCCACCAGATAATTAAGTACGTGCAGTGCTCTCTCGTCTCGTCTCGACTCGACTCGTTTTGTTGAAATTTTTGCATCACTTTGTGGCAAATATTTACACAGCAATTAAATGTTTAGTTCAGGTGTTTGACTGCATGTGTTGATGTTTGTGCCAAGCAAATACTATGACATTTCAATGGATTGAAATCGACTTTGGATGGGAGATTCAAATAGCATTTGCTAAGCTTTCAGAGACTAATTGAGGAGCCCATATGGCGCCACGGGTTGTGCGGCATGTGCGTTGTCGCAAAATGTGAGAAATGTGTGCCACAAATAAACAAATCAGGTGCCGGACTGTTCTCTCACCTCCGCACGGGCCATTCGCCTTATAATTTATGACAAGCCGGAAGGGTAGGAAAGCCGAAGTAAACCCCGGAAAAGTCTCTGGGAACTGAAATATTGGTCAACATATTTTTCCCTTTTCTTTCTGTTTATTATTTTAGTCCCCCACTTTGGCTGGCAGTCGTCCAAGGCGGGCAGCAGGTTCTGGAGAGTTTTTGGAGAGGCAGCAGCAGCAGCAGCAGCACAAATCCCACAAACAAAATGCTCAAAAGCAGGCCCAAGCAGAAGACTCTTGGGGGGCATACGCCGGGAGTTCTAGTGTATCCAGCGTCCATAAATATGCCAAATCACTTGTGTGGCCAATTGGCATGGCTCAATTTGCTGTTGACCTGGTTCGGCCAGTTTCGCTTAGAGCATTGGCTGGATTATTGTTTTAATTACAGCTTATTCCACAAATAAACAGATTATATAAAAAAGCTGCCGTCTATTTTTTCTACTCCTGCTCTTGCCGCGGCTGTTGCTGTTGTTGTTTGCGATAGTTGAGTAAAGTAATTAAAGTTGAATAGCCCGAGGGCTTTGCGCATCATCGAGGGGTTAACTGATATTTGTTTGGCCATTCATCTGCGAGAATTAATTTCAATTTTTTTTGCGCCATGATTTTATCGTTTGTGGGTGGTAATTCTATTCAAATTACTGCAGCTGGATGGCGGGTGATGCATTACCATAATATAATGTAATGACAGTTGATAAAAAATTGACACATCAGTTTTTTATGGTGAGATTTGTAGATATTATTGTGATTAATTTGATAACTTTGTTATGGCACGAGAGTTTCCATTGGATTCTCCCTTGGTTAATTGTAATGTCAGTCATCGTGAGTGCATTCATTGAATGGGTTGCTGAATGCATATTCATGTCAAGTCCTGCAGCTATTATGCCACTTGTCCTCTGCCTCTCACTTGACTGCACCACCTGTCTCCCTGTCTCCCTGTCTGTCTGTCTGTCTGTCTGTATGTATCTCTCTCCATCTGAACAAACAGATGGCAGCGGCCAAGCGGACAAATATTATGGCAACTGCTTTCATTTAAAGGCAAAGCTCGGCAACCCATTATACATTGGGATCTATTGAATGTCTCTGATGATGCTGCTGCTGCTGCTCCGTTATCTATTGCTTATCGGTCACTCCACGGCATAAACGAGCGGCAATCCATCGAACCGGGGATGAGTGTGCACTGCTGCCAGGTTGGACTGCCCGATTGTGGGAATATTTGTCTTTAATATGCAAACAGTTAAACTGCAGACGCAACTCATCGTAGAGTCCACCCTGTTTGCATGGCTTACCGGTGGTCCTGCCCTTTGCCGGGGCTCAATCATAACCGGAAGCGGAAGTTAATTGTGCACATGTTTAATGCAGTCAATGGCGCATGGCACTGGCTCTGGCTCTGGCTATGCTGATGGCTTAAGCGCTTTCCGAATGACAACAACAATTAGCGAATGCAAATACACATCGCTTGCCACACGTTTAGCGACTTACAGCTTGTCCCTGCCCCAAAAAAAAAGCCAAACCCAGAGGCAAAACAGCAGGCGGCTCTGGCTTTGGGAGGAGATGAAAAAAAAAGTGAAAAAAAAGTAATTTGTCGCTAACCAAGTGTGTACTAACCTCATTTTACTAAAAGCATTAAAAATAAAATGTAATCACATGCTTCATAAAAGTAATAACTACGCATACAGGCACACACAAGCACACACACACACATACAGGGGCACATACACATACCGATACTCTCTCTATCATAGACAGACATGGAGCGCTTCCTGCACTTCAGAACTCACTACGTGTCGCCATAAAAGTGTGCGGGCATGAGCATGTGTGTGTGTGCTCTACATACGAGCATCTCTGTGGATGTGTTTGTGTGATTGTCTGTCACTGCCAAGAAACATGGAAGCCATGCCATTGTCTATGTCACAGGACTCAGGACAGTGGCAGNNNNCATCCCATGCATTAATGTGCGTGAGAGCACATCTGATTTTTATGAGACGATTATGAGTTGCTTTTTATTATTTGCCATTCGCTGCAAAGTGTTGTGGCAAGAACATTTGCCGTTAGATTGTGATTCGATCTAGAAGAACACACAGGCAAGCCCCTGGCCCTTGCCCCTGAGTCCTTGTCTCTCACAAGTCCTTGCAAAATCCTCAAGCATTAATTAGTGTGAAACCCGAAGCTGCCATTGCAGGTGTGTCAACAGAAGGGCCTTTCTTCTGGTGTTGCAGCTGCAAAAAGGGAAGGTCCCCAATGATGCTGCAATCTGTCTGGGAAATGCTGACAAATGCAGATTCGATGAATGCAAGTCTCCGGGGCCAGTAGTACCAAATTTGCCTGATTACAAAAGTGTCAAGTGTCAGAGAGTCAACAGAAAATAGATAGATGAATGCAAAGAGAGGACCCTGTCATGTTGCATATGACTTCAACCCCTGGGCTCTGGGCGATTGAGAATTCTGTTTTTCTCAATTTTAAAGTAGTCGAAGCCCAGTGAAAAATTGCTACTGATTAATGAAGTGCCCCTACTACAAGTGGGGGATTTGCCGCATGACCTGAGTTACGTTTCGTTTCGATTTATCATCATGTTGGTGGGGGACTCGGACTCGGGCAGGGCCTACTCGTGCGGACATATGAAGAAAGTTGAAGGCATTATGCATGCCCACTTGCGCAGGAATCTGTGCGTGGCAACAATTGCCAGAGGGGCAAATTTCAAACACACACCCACCATCCAGCAACCACCCACTCATATCGTCTAACTAGGCCCATGACAGATTGTTCATGCGTGGCGAGCAAACCCAAAACATGGACTCGGACTAGGGATGGAGCCCTCCCTAAGAGTAGGTTGTGTACTCCTCCATCTTTCGACAACGGTCAGTGGCCGTCGGACGAACTTTATAATAGAATTTTTAAGCATGAATAATTATGTGAAGAAGACTTTTAGCCAGCTGGTGCTGCTTCTGCTCTTGTTCTGACTTTGATTGGCCGTTGTCCTTTTCCCTTTTTGATTATGCACGAGCAGCCATCAAATTTGCTAATTAAGTTAATTGACTTTAATTTAATAAGCACACGGCTAGACTGGCAAACAGTTTGTTGCCCCCTGCCCCCCACAATCGATTCAAACTGGGGCATCCGTTGCCAGAGTGTGCTTTCCTGCCAGTTTGCTGGCATTTAAGTTCTGGTTAAACTGAATGCCAATCACAATGTAGCTGATGACGCCAAACAGGAACTATAAATATAAGTATTAGTAGAGAAAATATATTAAAGGAAATCCCTGCTTACAGTTCCCAACATTTCTGTGCTGATGTAAGCAAATCCTCCGACACTAAACTGGTACTTCTCCTGCCCCAGCTGTATGCACATGCGGATGAGTGCGGCATTCAACTGTCCGTTGCGTCGACCCGTGGCCAGACTATAGAATATTGAGCGGAACTTTCGCTGCATTAGGTCACAGCGGGAGCAGAGCCAGCAGGGCACAATGATCTCCATCAGCTTACAGAACTCCTCAACGGCGCAATCTGCAAAAGACACAGAAGTTGCTGGCAAAAACGTGGATCTAATACTGATAATGATACCAACAGTATTGGATGGACACCTTTGTGTGCTGAATCTTGCTGAGGTAAAGCCAGTAGGGCAGGCAAGCTGTATCCACAAAGAACTTCAGCAACATAATGGACAGACTCCGCTGAAAGTTGCGTTCCATGAGGCGAATCGTTTGCCAGAGGCGGCCGTGAATGCGCTGCAGCCGGGAGAGCTTCTCCAGTGTGAAGCGGCGCAGGGGCCACAGTTCGAAGCGGGTGAGGTGCAGCTCCAGCAGCAGACTAGAGCCAGATGAGCAAAGCTCCTGGTAGAGCACCAACACCACGCAGCTGTAGAGACTGAATTCCGAGAAGCGCAGCAGTATTACCAGCTCCGAGTACTGTGCAGAGTAGACCAGGCCCTCGTTGTTGTACACAGCCGCAGCGAAGAGCAGCAGGTAGCGGCAGAGCAACGAGCCGTAGATGGCCATCGAGTAGCGGCGTATCCGCTTCAGGCTCACCTCTCTGCTCAGGTGGACTCGCAGGTCGTGCAGGATCTGCTCCATTTGCCGCTGGATGTCAGCACTCAAATTTCCCCAGAGTATCTCCATGACGATGATGAAATGAGCGCACATCAACTCCACAAAGTTGCTCAAATCGATAACTCGGGACATGTGATCGTTGAGGAAGTCGTAGCCGAACTCATACTTGAAGCTAAAGCGCCACAGGACGGCAATGCTGATCACGACCACCATCAGCAGGTTGCACAGAATCTTCAGGTAAAAGTGCTGTCCGAGGGGAACTATTCCCAGGCACTTCATTGCCCGATGCATGTGGCGCAGAGAGCAGGAGTACAGTTCACTCGACATTTTCCTCATGACTGGGGGTCTCGAGTGTTGAGTTCTGGAGTGCACTCGTCTCATTGGTCGAGTATTTAATTCGCTAATTGATTAAATTTCAATTGCTGCGAGTATCAGCGACATCTGAGCACTATTTCCATTAAAAATATGAATTTGCTGTATCCGATTATGACATTAATTTAGAAATGTAAATGTTTCGCGTATGCAATTTCTCATTCCCCCCTGAACTCTGTTTTGCTTCTTTGAAACTTCCTCCCCCAAGCTGTGCCTCCTGCCTGCCTGCCTGCCTGTCTGTGTGTCTGCTGATAAGCTGCGGTTGTAATCACTTCAAATGACACAATTCCCATTCAAATTAGCATCAAAGCGCTGCCAGAAATAAGTGGAAGCAGATGCCCCTGTGCTCATAAGTGAAATGATTTGTTAATTTCATTACAGAAGGAGTGGGAGAGCCAAGGCACAATTACTCCCCTTGACTGACACACACAAACGCACACAAAATCCCACAAAGGACGATGAAAATTGCTTATCAAAAATATGGCAGGATGAAATGGGGGGAGCAGGAGGCGCACATAAATTTGCATGCCTTTATTGCAACCACAACAAAATGCGAGGGCACGGAGAGAGCAGAGCCGGGTGACGGCAGCACTGAGGCTCAAACAAACAAACGGGGAAGCAACACCCACACACACACACAGACACGTACATTCATGGCATACACTTACATCCGCTTTACTGGTTTTTATGCAACCGCCGTGGCACTTTGTTTGCACACTTGTAAAACACCTGCAAAACGAACGCCTTCAGCTGCCACATACATACATTCTCGTATATGAAGTAATGACTTAATTGCCTCGCCCTTGCCACAAACAAGCTCCACACACCCATCCACCATCCACCATCCACCATCCACCATCCAGCATCCCCCATCCGATTGATCCAACCGCGACTCTTTCGGGACGACTCTCTTTGGCGTAGGAGTGCCAGTGCCCGCCTGCAAGTGGGCTTCATAATTCCGTGCAGGTGTCGAGGGCGCTTTGTCTTTGATTGTTCGTCTCGAGCGACTCTAATCTCTGCCAGCCACAGCCCACCATCATCATCAAAAGCAGCAGCAGCACCATCTTTAGCCTTGCTTGCCACTTAAGGCAGGATCTGTAACTGGAACTGGGACTACGTCTGGGTCTGGGTTCAATTGAAGCAATTGTGCGGCGTTGATTTGTATAATTTCGTAATTTGTATACCAAATTGTGGCCACACATGTGTGTTCGTGTGTGTGTGTCAAGAGAAGCCATTTTGAGGGTAAAAATGTATAAATAAATTAAAATGTATACGTAAATAGAACTGCTGCTGTTACCAGGGGAGTTTCAAAAGTATGCACCACAGTGCAGAAATCCAAAATAATTCCAAATTAAAATTGTTCATCATTAAGCTGGAATTTCGCTGCTAAAAACATTAAATTTTCATTAATATTTTTGGCCGAAACACATCTTTTTTTTCGTACTCCTGAAACGCACCAAAAAACGAAAGCAGTTGCAAAATGTAATTATCGAAATACTTGCCACAAATATGCCATGCCACATATATGTATACATTTGTAGATATGTGTAGGTACTTGTGGACCTATGGACCTTAAGTGGCTTGCACGTGGCCACAAGGATGATGCTGAATTGGAGTTTCTACGGAGTAATCGTTGGAGTGTGATGTGCTTATATAACTCTGGTTTTGTAATGCTGATGGCCAAATATCAGACACGCGCCTCTGGCACAGATGCTGGTGACGACTAACCTGGGCTTGGGTTCTTGCCCCGTTCCTAGCTCTCTCCCTCTTTCGTCTGAGTCTCTAATGTAAGTCATTTCGTGTTATCTGATTTTAATTTGGCGCAATTTCCCTTTCGCACCTGTTGTGACCTGAGTATTCCCTCCCTCCCCCGACATAGCCCCATTAAAAATATGCAAATATAAATATGCTAATTTGCTTAAAATTGATTTTGCAATTTAATTGAAAATTCCAGAGACTGTGTCTTGTTTTTGTTACTGTTGCTGCTGCTGTGGTTGTAAATGTTTGTGTATGTGCTACATGTGGTAGAGTTGTCGCTGCGGTTGTTCGAGCAGCTGCCACAAATTGCATAAATACGAACAATACTCGAAACGTTTCCATCTTTCGCACATCATTTGCAACTTTTTGATGCTAGGCTGCTTTTAATGGCATTAAAATTGCCAAAATTACAGCACGAGCACAGCACACACACATGGCGAAAGCCCTCTTAAAAATCAATAGGAACAAAGTTCAATAAGAGTCGTTGTTCGAATGGCAATGGCAAATGCCCCAAGTTCGGCAACGGTCCCTTCCTGACAAATGCTGCGTCTGATCTATGGCCCCGGCCCCAGACGGTCTCAATAAATTCCGTTTCGACTTGCAAATGTGTCGTGTGTGTAGGGAGGGGTGGTACGGTACGGGGCGGGGCGGGACGGGACGGGACGCTGCAAGCATGTGTGATAAATGTGCGGCATTTTTTGAGAGCAATGCAAACATGACACCTTAAACTACAATCAAAAATAATTGCATTTTTCACAATCCCTCCACACATAATCATTATGAGATATATGTCAGCAAAGATGAACGCAAAAAATATAGAAAAAATACACGAAAGGCGACAAGGAAAAGTCAGAAGCCAAAAGTCAGGACAATCCCCGACCAGACAATTGCAAAAAGTCAGCGGAATGGCAGCTAACATGGTCAGCCAAGTGATAACAACATACAGGCGAACACGAGTATGTCAGTGTAGAGTGTGTGTATGTGTGTGTGTGTGTGTGTGTGGCACAGTTTGGCAACATCATTTATCTTGTCTTGGCCCGGGCACACCCAAAGATTCCGCAGTCAGAGTCGCCTGCAGTCTTCTGCTTGGACCAGGACCGGCTGCTGCTGCTGCTGGATTGCTGCTTGTGTAAAAAAGAAAAAATAACAAAAAAAAATAAACACAGATATTTTTTCTATTGCTATTTATTGCTGAATTCACTTATTTTCGTATGTCCCTCGAAGCCAAGAAGTGGAATGTCTGACTCTATTTCTCACATTAATTGGCATAGGTTGAGCGTGGGAATGTAGATGGAAGTTCATTGAAATCGTCTGAAAATTCACTTGATAGTTGATCGCAAAGGTCACGGCTACAATTATCGCAACAACATCCAAAATTATCACCATTTTTTATATGCAGCAGACGAAGGCAATAACGTGGGATTTGAAGCGTAATGACAGCTCTTGGGTTCGTGTTTGCGTTTTGGTTTTTGGTTTTTATGTTGGCCAACTGGCAGACGGCGCAATTAGGCCGGCAAATGTGGCGAGCAAGGGACAGCGACTCTTTATGGATGTCGACAAAGGGCAATCCTCTCCTTTTAGCACTCACCAATATGTATATCCCGCACTCAGACACGGAGCACGGGTGCCTTTTGGGGCGCAAACAATCGATGATTTATTGTCCCTTGGCGGATTCTTTGGCAGTGTGCGAATTTGCAAAATATACCCTCAGATATATTCCTCTGCCGAAAAGTTATGTGTAGGCGACGCACATAAGTATGCTATACTTTTGCCACAAATCATAATCGATTCAGTGACAGGCGGCCTTTCATTGTCCCATTGCCTCTCTGACCCGGTCCTAGTTCCAGTTCCTGCGGTGGCTTTAAGCCAGGAACATTGTCACAGAGGTTACCAGGCGCTGCCTCCATTGTTCACAAAATTTCCTTTCAATTCATTCCAAAATCTTATTCATAGATACACAGAAAAGTCCTGTGAAGTCCGGGGCAGATTTCTCGGTAATTACACAATTTGCAGGCTTTGCTCGATTTTGCTTTACAAGCACGAAACAATTTACGCAGACAGGATTAGCCGACTTAGGAATTGCCTGCTCAGTGTTTTCGTCAATTGTTCTCCTCGATGTCCTGGATGTTGATGTTGATGTCGATGTCGATGTCGATGGTGTTGCCTCGAGGCCAAGGACGAGTCAAGCAAGCTTTTAAGCCGATTTTTATACAGGCTTTATTCTTTCTACCTTTGCCACCTGTCCATGGCTGCCAATACTTGCACGAGTGCGTATATGTGTGATATTAATACAGAGATACGTTGAGAAAACAAACAGCTCAGATGACAGCCAAGGTGACGGCATTATATGTGGGTGCTAAAGATTTTTGCATGAACTCGCATCAACGGATGCAGTGGGAGGGGGCACACACAGAGAGAGAGAGAGAGAGAGAGAGAGAGAGAGAGAGCAAGAAATACGTATCCCATAACTTCAGTTCATTTCATTTCTGTTCGCTCTTTTTGAAGCAATGCAGAGCAGAGAAGAGCTGCTTATTGCTGTTTACCATATTTGTGCTTATTTGTTTGTCGAATGTGGCAAATATTTGAATTTGAATTCAAACGTGCTTGACACATAATACTCCGCCCGGAGCCTTAGCCTTCGTAGCCCATTTCGCTGTGCAAATATTTTATGAATTTCAATGCGCCACAAGCATTGTGGAGCAATGCAGGATTGACGGGGTGCTGTGCACTCTCTGGCATTGGAAACTGGCACTGATTCAGACACTGAATCTGATTTAGCGTCTGGTTTTACTGGCTCTGATTCTGATTCTGGGTCTGGGTCTGGGTCTGCCACGGGCAGGTGACACAAATGCGTCAGCAAATAAAAGGCAACAAAATGTGAAATTAGTTTGACACGTGTACCAAAAAGAAGCAGAGAAAAACTCGTAAAGAATACAAGTAGAACATCATCTGGGCTCAGACAGCTCCATGTATTTCTTTGGGCTAGAATCATGTCATGTCTAATTCGGAAATGTGCAGATTTTGCGTAAATAATATTTGAAATGCTGACGGAAAAGTCTACTGTAAATCGGACATTACGGCATTGCCCAAAGAATTAATTCTGTGGGATCGAAAGCCGAAAGATGCTCTCGCAACTCCATTGCTGCAAATATTCGCGGAATCTCCTGTTCGCGAGTTCTCGATTCGTTATTTTTGCAGCTGAATTGTTCTTTTACCTTTCGAACTTAATGGATATTTTCACGTGTATATATCAGTCTGATTCCATTTAACTTAAGGTGCTTGTCGAAAAAGCTCTTTGCCCATCACCCACACACACACCTACATATGTACATACGTGTGCGAGTATAAGCCTCCGTCTTTGTGTGGGCTGCTGTAGCTGTTTGCAAGGAAATTGCTAGAAGGAAAGTCGAGGGCGTGACGGCCTCGTGCGCTCGAGTTTTCTCCGTGGCCGCTGTTGGTGCCGGAAATGTGTGTGTCTGCTATATGCGGACTGACAAACGAATAGTCTCGTATGTAAACGGATCGTGCATGCATACACATTTCACCACAAATCTACTTAAAACGCAATTAAGTTGAATGCAAATACTGTTGCCGAATGCCGCTCGTGCCAAGGATGGGCAGGGATGGGCAAGGACGCGCCGTGCCGGTTTCCGGACCCAGGCGTTGCTGGCGAAAATGAAACGAAAGCCGGCAGTTAAACAATGAAGGACAGAATAAAGATGCAGTTGCAGCTGAATAAGTCCTGCCCGCACGTTTTCCCTCTCCCTCTCCCCTCTGTGCAGCAACCGACTAACGTAATTTTCACAATTTTCACAATGAAAAAAAAATTCCCTGCTGAAAAGAAAATAATAGCAAAGAAGCTGCGGTACTTGATAAACAGCGAGGGGTGTCGTATCGTTAAGAGGAGTTGACTTGACTACGGATTGGGTTCGTGGGTCGCCTCGAATGCAAAGTTCTCCGTGAAGCATATGGCAGTTTACCTTTACCTGGAGGTACCAGCCGTATCCTTCCACTTTCCATTGCTGTTGCTCCTGGTGCTGCTGCTGCCACTCGTAGTACTACTGCTCCTGCTGCTGATGACTTAAAAGTTAAATTTGTTTTTGAATAAACTTGAATCAACTTTTGTTGAGAACGAGAGAGAGAGAGAGAAAGAGAGCGCGAGAAATGAAACAGGATGCAGCATGTGGATGTGGATGTGGATGTGGATGGGTGACTGGTTGGAAGTTTCGGAGAAGCGCAACACTTCAAGGTTGTTTGGCAATTTGAGAAACATGCCCGGGTAATTGATACAGCTTTCAAAAAAATAAGCAGAAGCCTCGCTCTCTCTCTCTGGAAAAATATGGTGGAAATGCATATGGCAAATGGTTTGGTGAGGGCGTGTCTGTGCGTGAGGTTCCAACAAATTAATTGTGCGTGCTCTCAGGCCAAGCCATGCCTAGGCTGCGACCCAACACTCCAGCCTGGCACATGTCAAACTTTTGGCTTTCAATTGCGAAAATTCTAGCACACGTCGTTGTCGGGGCTCATTAGGTACTCCTACTCGTCGTACTCACTTCTTCCCAGGGGTCGTTGTGGGAGTGCGAATTTGAGTTGGATATGGAGTGCATTACGCCTGAAGTTTATAAAGCCAAAAACACACACACACACAGGCAGAACACACACCAAGTGGTTGTAGGTCGAAGAGCCGCAGTTGGAGGCCTGAGGAGTCACAGGACCAAGACATAAACAAACGACCAGCAGTGCAGCCGCCACACTCTTCGAGCGGCAGAAGCGAAAGGAATTTCCTTGCCATAAATTCACTAAAAGCTTTTGCAACGAGAATTTGTTGCTGCCTTCCGCTGACAACATGGCTCACCTGTACAGGTGCCAAAGGGATGCGGTGTGTGGCATGGCACGGGCCATGTGGCAATGGAGCCACAGTATCTTGCCGCCGCGGGGTGCCCGTGCCTGTGCCCGGTTCGTTGCAGTCAGACCATTTTTCTCGCCCCAACAGCCTCCGGTTGGGTCGCTTCCAGCTTCCAGCTTGCAGCTTTCAGCCTCCAGCCAAACGCCAAAGCTAAATTTACGCCTCTACCTTCATTATTATTGCACTTTGCCCACAAACAATTGTTGTACGAGTAGTAGTTGGGCTCTATGGTGGAGGAGGGGCAGTGAGGAACGCTCCTTGGCTGGCTTTTTCGCCACCGCAGACAATTTGGCAAACGTGCAAAAGAAGTTCCTAAATAAAAGTGCAAACTAAATGAGCATTTAGTGTGTGCGCGAGTCGTAAATTCCTGTTGAAATATTTCTGTCGTCTTACAATTTAGCTGCTAGCCGTGCTTCTGTTAGTCTTAGAGGAGGAGCTCCCCTCCCCCCTAACTCACTCGAGGCCAAGGCCGGATGGATGGAGGAAGTTAGTTTAAAGCTTTAAGGCTTTTTATGGCCACACGGCGTTGTGTATGCGTTGTGCGGAGCCATTCCACGGCATGAATATGTTTGCATTTTGCATTAATTATGTGCCAGAGCGAAAGGCTTTGACAATGTTGTGTCGCCTTCAACACAGGGACTAGGCACAATAAAATGGGGTAATGAGGCGCAGCTGCCATTGCTAAATGTACACACACTCGCCCACACATACTCTTGTATATTTGTACACCTTTTTATGTGTCTGACAGTCGCTGGGCCCGGGATCTGGACCTCAACTGGTCCACTCACACATCCATATGTATGTGTACATGCCACACAGTGGCGCATGACTTCATTAGTGTAATGAAAACAGAAACTGGCAGCAAAAATGTCAAGGTTGATGCCCCTTCCCCTTCCCCTTCTCCCCTACCCATACCCATCCATCGGCCTGTTTCGTGCAAATCGTCGCCAATCCAACGGCTGGTCCATTTTCGAAGGCTTAACGCCGGCCGGGTCGTGGCAACGGAGCCGGGAAAAAAGGTTAACACTTGCAAAATGGCTAGCAAGGACGTGCCCGAGTTTCGTTTTGAATAACAAATTTAATTAGAATTAATACATGCGGGCTTGAGCTACAGCCCAGCAGAAAGGAATACCAGCAAGCTGTACAGGAGTAGCAGAAGGAGGAGATGGTTCCAGTAATTGGTAACTGCTGCTGAGCCCAGCAATAAGGAGAAAAATGTTCTTGGAATATGCCATTGCCAGTGGGCGGCTGCTTCATTAATTCTGCCCAAAAGCATACTCGCCGGAGATTCAATAGGAATTTTGCTAAAATTGTGGCATACATTGAAAAAGGGGAATGCCAAACGAATTACGCACTCATCGTATGATAATGAAACAGCATTTTTGTACGTGTTAATTGGTAATATTTATGGACAGCATTCCAAGAATGGGTATCCTAATGTCGAGTTGCTTGACAGCTTCATTCTTATTTACTTTCTTCTGAATTTTATGGAAATTCAATTCAAATGAAATTCAAATGTAAAATACAAAAAACAACTAGTAAAGTGAAACCTCAAACCTCATCGTGTCTTAAATTTAATTGTTGGCTTCTTCGGCTTCAACTGCTGCTGCTGCTGCCAGCTGCGGACATTTGTCAAAGCAACGCCAACAAGACAAATACACAAAATTAAAGTAAACATGTTAAAACCATAAAAATCCAGCGCCACAGCAGAAGCAGCAGCACCAGCAGCACCAGCAGCAGCAACAACAGCAAGCTGCAGTAGAAAAAGTGTGTCTAAGTGCAGCCAAGTCCGACAAAAACTCTGTCCGGGCTTTTGGCTTCGTCTAGATGTGCTCTCTCCCATAGAGACCACACAAACACACATACTCCCATGGAAAAGCAATATTTTTTGTGCTGCCAGCGTCCAACAATGGCGGTCGGTGTGGGTTGTGCGGAGCAAAATATGTGAAATCATGAATAAACTGCCATGTGCACAACATTCAACATTTTCCATGGCCGCTGCTGCTGCAGCACTCATTTCTCCTTTGCGCCTCGCTTTTAGCCTGCATCGCAGGACTTGCTCTTTGTGGCAGCTCCTGCTGATGCGCTCCTCTCCCCTTTGGCCATGCCTTTTGTGCTGGCTCGTCTTTGTCGTGAGGGCGTGTTGCGTGTATGTAAGCAAACGCAGAGTAATCCCAATTGCCGAGCAGAGCTGGAGCAGGAGCAGCCCATTGTACGCGGCAAATGCAGCGAAGAACTTGACTTTGCCGCCGCGGCTGTGGAAGATTCTTGGCTGTCTGACTGCAGGGTACTATAATTGATGGAAAACCTTTACATTTCTTTTGTTTAGCCGAATAGAGCGTATTGCACATCCCTTACACACACACACACATCAATATTGATGCCTACTGCCATCATACAAAGGGGTTTTTTTGGCCTTTCTTATGGTCGAGAACTTATTGACGCCCTGTCGGCTGTCGTCTGTCGGCAACACATGCCACTGCCAAGACAAGCGGCGTGGCGGTCCCTTTGACAGCCTCATTTCACTTGCAGTTTGACGTTAAATCATCCACACGCTAATACACAAAAACGCACACACACACACACACAATCATGCAAATATGTGTTGGGGGGAAAAACATTGCAGAAGCACACACAGAGACGCCCTCACACACGAACACGCACCCGCCCGAACATAGAGAAGATGCAGTACAGTGCCTGTGCAGCATTTTGCGTTTGTTCAGCAGTCTGCCATTTTCCGGTCCTGACTTTTTCTTTCTCGCTGCTCTTTTTATAGCTTCTCTAGCTGCTTTTCTTTTTGCCTCTGCTGTTGCTCTTGCTTCTGGGTGCTGCTGCTGCTGCTGCTGCTGCTCCTGCTGAGCTTTGGTGATGAAGGGTGCAGCTTAAAAATGAATCATTTGACTTTTTCTTATTAAATAATTTATAAGAATTAGTTGAGATTTGCATTTTTTGCTTCCCTCTTGTCGGGTTGGTATCTGCCGGCTGGCTGCCCATTCTACCCCCTCCTCTGGCATCCTTCCTCTCCCAGCAGTTGACTCTGCAAATTTATATTTAATTCGAAATTTATTGCATGCAATTTTCTCTGCTTTTTTTTTTGCTTTTTGGATGGATTTTTATGCCTGGCCTTAAAGTGGCCTTCGTGCCTTGTGTCTGCAATTGAATTGCACTTTTGTGTCTTTGCCAGTTGAAAGTTGTCGAAACATTTCGGTTGCCTGGCTGCCTGGTGGCCTGCTGCAGCTGGGGCTCTGATTTGCTTCATTAGCCATGCGGAGCGTGGCAGGAACAGCAACAGCAACAACAACAGCAACAGAAATAACTATAAGGCAGCACAAGAAACCAGAGCACAATCCCCTCTTAAATTGTATACCCAAATTGTTTTTCATGCTGTTGCATTTTGTGTGGACCGTCTCGGGGGTTGGGTGGCGTTGGAGCGACGGATTTTCTATGCAAACGAAATGCGCGTTAATTTTCATTTTCATTTGAATTTCCACAACGGCTGACGAGCTGCTGCTGCTGCGGCATTGTGGGCGACCAGTCATTCGTAGGCGTGGCAGCGACTCCAAAGGGCATCATTTATATTTGATATGCTTGCTATTGTTGCATCTGAAGGCAGCTTAAGTTGCCATTAAGGTCGACACAGAGGTGGCGCGTGGAGTGAGGAGAGCAGCCCAGTCAGCCAGCCAGCTCCGCTCTGCTCTTTTCCATTGCCGCATCCTTCAGTTGGTTGAGTAAGTTTTCAAGTGAGTTGAAGCGCAAGTACTTAAATCATTGTAATTTCATACCAGACCAAACGCCAGACACCAGGCAGCACAATAACTATTTATAACCCACTCTCCCTCTCTGTCTCCTGGTTTGTCTTGTGCTAAGTCTTAGCTGTAATTAATTAACTTTGCTTGCCTAAGAAATTAAATACAAATAACTTTGATATTTGTTTGCCAAAATGGATTACACATCTCATTTTGCCGTAAATGATGTTTAAAATTCCTCTCAAACTTTGCATATCAAGCCTCTCATATTCTCGACAGAGCCCGGGCCTATCCTCTGATTGTGTGGCTTGCCCCGACACTACGGTAAAGTGTAATTGCACACAAAACTGTCTCAGGGTAAGTAATGTTTGCGGCAGGTCTCTCTGCCATTTGGATATTCAATATTTTAATGATTGAAAAATATTTGAGCTCGTCTTGACGGCTTATCCCCAGCAGCAGTAGCAGCAGCAGCAATAACGCCATCAAGTTTGAGTATCTGATAAATTAAACCTATGAGCTGTTGGGTTGAGGTCAGTTCATTAAGGTTCAAAATGCGGTCAGGAACTTAATATTTGCTGCTGCATTTCCATCATTACTTTTGAATGCGCAGGGTGGACTCTGCCCCCAAAATATTGATAAATCTTTGGGCACACACAACCAATCCATTCCATTCCTTGAGCTGATCCCTACTCCTGATGCTGCTGCTGCTGCTGCTGCTGCTCTTTCTTTATGCACAACTTTTCGCCAGGCACTTTGCACAACAAAAGGCAACAAAAACTGAAGAGTCTGCTGGCAGATCCCAAGCTAAGGAGGGATAAGGATGAGGACCTCCTTCTGGACAGACCATTCTCCTGTTTTTGTTGTTGTTTATGGCTTACTTTCTATTCATTTCATTTCAATATGCATTTTATTTGCTGAAAATGTTTAATCGATTTTATGCAAATCATTTCCATTTCTATGCTGCCATTCCTGCTGCTGTTGTGCCACAGCAAACACTCGAAAAGCATTACAAAATAATAATAATAAAAATGGTCCTCGTGCTGGCCACAAATAAATTATTTCTGATGTAAAGCCAGAGACGCAGAAGCTGGGAGAGGAAGAGCAGATCGGCAGAGCACAGAGAAAGACATGCAAATGTATGCAAACAAAGAAAACTTCCTAATGGAATTTTCCACATGTCGGACATATGCATAAAACCCTCTAAACAAACCCGGTCTGGGTCCACATCAGACCAGGGCTGTCAGGGCTGTGGGCACTTTGCCGTGACCATTTTGTTTGAAAGCACTTCTCACCCGCTTGTCAAAAAGTGTGTCCGAGAAACGCCTCGGCCGGGCAGCTCTGCCGAAAGAAATTTGGCCTGAAAGACGGCGTCAAGCTGTGCAATTTGGTCAACGATTCGATTTCGTTTTTGGGTTTCGGTCAGAAGCGGTTTTAAGATTTTGCCTCGCTTGAATTCGAGTCGAGTGGCTTTTCATTATGATCCAGAAATCCACTCTCACATCCCCACAGTCGTACACGATGGGGCATGCTCTCACACTCGCACTCACACCCTCGAATGTGTGTAAGTAATTTTCGTTGTTGCTGTTGCTGTTGCTGCTGCTGTTGCTGCTGCTGATGTTGTGGGGGTTATATGCTGCATTGCGGTTTTGGTGCAACAAGCTAATGAGTTTGTGGTTGCCAGGACACTGAGCATAATTGCTTTTAATTGCAATCAGCAAATTATGCATACTTGTAGCTGTGGTCGACTCCACTCAGGTTTATAAAAAAATACCACCCGAAAATTCCTATGCGCCCACAATAACTCTCTAATAGAGCTCTGGTTGCTAATCCGTTGGGGGTTCTGGTACTTTATAAGCTTGTCTGGGTTCTCCATAAAGGTAAAAGTGTATTACATTTTTAACCCAAAACCCATGTTGCCGCATGTCACGTTCCCCAATGTTTGCCATGCTTCGTCCTTCGTTTTATTAATGACATTTCCGGTGATCTTATCGGCAAAGACTTTAATTGAAATCCCGACAAATCAAATTAGACAAACGCAATTAGCTAATCAGACTTAAAGTGTGGCGGGACTTGAGCCTGGGAAGCACTTAAAATTTGACAGTCGGCCAGCGGCAGTATTGGCGAACTTTTTGCCAGCCTGAACAATTGAAACAATGTGCCAGCCATAAAGTTTGCCACCAAATAGTTTGCCAACCCCAACCCAGTCCCCTTGTCTGCTCTCTTTCATTCACCGTTCAGCCGTTCAGCCGTTCATCCGTTTAGGGGTTTGAGTAATGGAACTTCAAAAACGCAGCCGCCGCAAAACATGGAAAGTAAAGCCGCTTTTGTTTGTCATGGATGTACATACATACATATTCTCTAATGTGTGTGCTGGGTGTCTGTGTGGCTGTGTGTCTGTGAGCTGGCTGTCTGAGGATGGTGTGATGGCAATTAAGGGGGTACAAACACAACCACAATAGGATTATCAGTTTGTTGCAACTGGCAATAAGCGGCAATGAGTAATCAAATGGGATTTCCTGCTCTAATTGTTATGGTGCTGAAGAGGCGAATAGGAGACACAAGAGGCTCTGTGGATGTAAAGCTGGAGCTCCAGAAATTTGATATTAAGTTGGGGATATGTTATGGGATAAGACTCTTTCCCTCGAGACGTTGTCAGGGATGTCTTTCTGTGTATCACAGAGGACTGTTTAAATGTAAGAAACGGTTTATTATGATGCACTTAAAGCTTTCCCCACTTCGATGTTGCATTGTGGGGTGCCCCTCTGGCCTCATTAATCGTCTTCTGATTCGTTTCGCTCAGTTTGTAATTGGCACTCATTCATCATATTCAGCGTCAATTATTCCGCACAGTGCAACTGCCAGATGCATCTATCTTCATTTGCATTTACGGGGCTCCAGTGGCAACGGACGCTGCCCCTTAGGATGCTGAAAGGGGAACCTACAAAAAGTACACACAAAAACCTCCTTCATAATCTGAGGCATAATCTACAGTAATTGATTTATCGCATGGCGCCTCAACAGCAGACAATTAAATTACATGGCCGAAAAAAATCAGGGTAATTTCGTTACTTTCATTTTGGTTTTTCGGAGTGCGGTAACGAGAGCGAGAGGCAAATCAATTGCATTTGTGTTATTGTTTTAATTCACCCGGTCGAAATTTATGAATGCTGGATAATGGTAAAGCAAAGGTACACAAAAAGCCGTACAAACATTTGCATTGAAATCCGGCAAAATCCTCGAATAAGTCCATGAAAAATGCAGTTGAAATAACACACACACATGCACACGGAACGCATATGAATGCATTTTATTTTTTGTTGCTTCCTGATTTCTGCTGTTAATTGTGTTGTATTTTTTAACAAAATATTTTGATTATGGATGTCTGTCCGTCTGTCTGTCTGTTTGTACGTTGCTCTGTGTCGGGTTTTGGTGGTGTGTAAACATATTTTTTCATATTCCCCGTAGATGTGTACAATGTATATTTTTTGTTGGTTTTCGCCAAAGGGAGTGCCTGACAGCCCGGGGCATTGATATTTGCATGTGTGATTATTGTTTGTTTGCTTGTCTTTGCATTGCAATGCGCGAGTGTTGAGCAAACACGTACAAATACGTACCACGGCTAACCACACAGATACCAACACACAAATGCTTAGTTCATAAACGTTGACAATTAATTCCAGCAAAATGGCAGCCATTCAACTAATTGGAAACGCTTAATGCGAATTCGAATGCGAAACCAAAGCCCAAACGGCCGTAGCGAACTAATGAAATTATTTGTAGCAATTATATGGCACCCCAGGGTGTGTTTCATACACCAAAACGCACACAAACACATGCTCGAAAATGTATGTATATAAGAGGAGGCCCCTTGTGTGCCACTTGAATGTGCTCCGATTTATTTTCTCAAGATTTTCTCAGCAATGCACTTCGACAGCAGGGCATCGTGTAGCCGCTTCGCAAGTACCTTAGACACTGGGAATAGTTCGGGCCAGTCGCTATGATTAGCTCCAAATACCGGTCGAACCCCGCCAGGTCAAGGCACTGCCACTTGGAACAAACGGAGCTGTGATGGTGGGGGATTTTCCAATCGTAGACCCATTGACGCAGACTCGCTGCCTGCCGGGTTCTTTCTCTAGCCAGTTCGTCATTGATCAGGCTCTGAACTTCGGGTATGTTGTGCAGCTCCGGCAGCTGCTCTCTGATCGAATTTAGGCACTGATTTGGCAGTAGGTGGAAGTGGACCACCGCCATGATCTGCGGGGCATGCGTCTTGCGCTGTGACCAATCGTGATGGAGCCATCGAACCGCACTGTAGTAGATCTCCAGCTCAGAGTTGACACACATATTGCTGTGCGCAAGCATTTCGGATACATTTTCAAGCTCCAGATGCAGGTACTCCTCTGTGGTGACGGCCATGAGGAAGAAGCGATGCACGCGGCTCAGCATCAAGTCCTGCAACATGCTCCTCCTGTGGGGCAGGCACTCCAGAAAAATCTGGAAGGCTATGGCATCATTGACAAGTTTCTTCTCGTTAAAAAGATCCCACACATGATCCAACAGCTCCGGCACATTCATGTACTCCGCTGCCAAGTACAGCTCGACAATATCTTTGCGCTTCAGCGTAGAGTCCTTGTGGATCATCCATTCGTAGGCTAGCTGGAAACCCGTAGGTGTGACATCCTCATGTGCTATAATCAAACTATTCGGAAAGTGCAAGTTCTTGGCAAACTCCGTACAGGTCTTAAGCACGCAAAGGTGGCACAGGAATTTGTGTCCTCGAACATAGACCTCGATGTCTGTTTTCTTTTGCTTGCTAATTATCCGATCCATGCCACGAATTATGTGCTCCTTGTACTCATTTTTGCAACACAATTTCTGGTCAATTCCTTCTTCTGGTTCACGGTAGCCCATGTCCTTCAGCGAAAAGGCGGGAATGGGCGTGGAATGATCAGGTTCCCTTTCCTGCACTGACTCTGTACTCAATTCATTATCATCATTCATCTTTGGAAGACTTGAAAACAAAACTATTTTGATGTATGTCAAAGTTGGGGAGTGAAAAATCATGGCACATTTATGTTTGGTTGGCAGTGGATTTGCGGCATTAAAAGGATAATTTGCGGCTGCCAAAAGCCGCAGGTAAACAACACTTAAACTGCATTTAAGGATTGCCCCGGACATGCCGCATTTAGGATTCTAATTCCTGGCAGGCCAACTTTGGGGTTTAAGTGCCCTGAGGCTGAAGCTGTGCGCCGGCTGAATGGCTTAGTTTGGGCTTCCGAGTGCGGCTGTGTTTATCTACGGAGCGGCCAGGGCCAGCAGCTTGCAGCTTGGAGCCTGGAGTACCCGGGTACTCATCCGCCTGTGCGCTCCTCACGTCCTCAGAATCCTCAGCACTCCATCACCTTGGCTCATATTGGAGCCACCGCAAATTCCAGTCATTACATGCAACGATTGTGAGCTGGCCAAGATTTTATGTACCAGCAACAAACAAACAAGTCGAGCAGACGGCTCAAACATACAGACAGATAGGTCGGACAGGCAGTGGAACAAGACTTCTGAGGATTGGCAGATGGTTGGGTTTGTGGGTGGTAACAGGAAAATTGAGCTTAAGTTGCAATTAAGCAATTGCCTGGCCGACTGGACCGATACGAATGCTGATGTTGCTGCTGCTTGTGGAGGTTCTGCCGGTGGTCGGAGCACTCCTGCCGCTGCCACTGAGGAGGGCTAATGGGAGCAAGCAACTCAAGTGGCTGCTAACTCGGATTTCAATGGATCGCCGACTCCGATTCAGGCTCTCTCTCGTTCTCTCTAAGGGCTGCCCTTCCCCCCAGCTGAATATAATGCAAAACTGCAATGAAATGCGGCCAGCTGTTGGGGTTTTTGTGGCATGAGTTGCATGCCTTGCTGCTGGGAATTTTGTTCTTCTCTTTTCAATTTATGTGCAGTTGCTTTCCAATCACCAGCCAGCAAACTTAATACAATATTTAAACCACAAACGTAGCACAATGTAAACCAAAGTAATCTCGAACTCGGCTCCAGCTCCGGCTCCGGCTCCGACTATGGCTTGGCTTTCTCTGTGGCAAGTGGCACGGCTTGCGGCCAACTGGAGAGGGAGAGTGAAAAAAAAGAAGGGAAAACAATTTCAGGATTGAGGCAACTTCGCGTTTTTTTAAGTAGAAAACTTTTTCCCTTACATTTGGCCATGGGGCGTGGCCGTGGCTGCAATGAAGCTTAGAGTCGAGTGTGCCTCAAATGCAGCTCAAATGTGTGTCCGGCAGGGAATTGTGCAGGGATTGTGTGTGACTGGGACCTGACCTATAATGGAATATCCGCCATATCACACTCGCCCACCACAAATCAATTTTGATTGAATTTAAGCTTTAATGCGCTGTCTGCAGTGCCATCAAATGGTGAGGACTGCCGTCCAATGAATTTCAAATTACCATAAACAATTGAATGAGTTCCAAAAAGTATACTCGCATGAGCATCCTGCCACACACACACACACACACACACATGCAGCCATGCACACGCACAAGCACTCGCACTCACACACACAGAAATGCTAATCAGCGCTGCTCTCTGAGCTTTATGCTCGTCGGTTTATTTGTGTTGCTCATACGCAGCGTGGGTCGCCGACGCCACCGCCACCGCTGCCGCTGGCGCTGCTGCCGTCGCCTCATCGCTAATCCCGGCACGCAGCATCAATAAGTCAAACACGTCAATGGCAAGCAGTGCAAACGAAGGAATCCCAAGCAGTGAAACAATAAACGGCGAATAACGGGGAGAGCGACAGAGAGAGAGAAAAAGAGTGCGTGGTTGGGGGTGAGAGACAATAGAAGAGACAAAGGCCAACAATTTATTGTTGCTCAATGTCGCATTTATCATCACTTTATGCCACTTAATCGAGTCCTCTCGGTGCGTCCCGTTCTGGTTTTCGGGCTGTTTCCGCTCCACCCCGCCAGAAGATGATTTCAATGTTTACTTTACCCTCATCTCAGTCCGGAGGGAACTTTGCTGTTTGCTTATTGTTTTTCGACACACATCCGCACACACACACAAACTCACAGAGACAGACGCACACTCGAGAACTTTTCAGCGTCTTTTTATGGTTTATGGCGCCATTGAATTTTTCGTTTGCTTTCTTATTAAATTATAATTTATATGTGTAGTCGCATCAGACGACAAGGCCCACAACAGGAGTGCTCACACAGACGTAGACCCAGACACACACACGCACAGGCACTTTGTCAATTGTTTAATAGAAAACAAAAGGAGATCTGTTTGCCCCGAAACAGAGGACATATTTGGTTATTTATACATGCGCACGGCGTACTCCATTACGACTTTGAGTGTTTGTGTGCAGGTCGGGACATGGTGGGAACTGCGATAGTAATATATTAAAGATGGCAGATATCGATTGTCTGCTGGAAAACCATCACTTAAAGTCCTTCCATTTGATGCTGAAATATCGCATGACGCTCTCACGCTCTACCCACAATTATATTCACAGATAAACTGTTTCAAACAGTTGTACCTTTGCATATCTACATTTTGCTGTTTGCAAATTGACTAATGCTGCCGAGAGAATTATTTGCAGATTAGAAGCATTCATTGCTAATCCAGTTTGATAATGCAATTGAATTATACAGCCACTTCTCTCCGCTCCATGTCACTGGCAACTGCCGAGTTGCTGCTGCTCCCCATATCGATGATATGCCCTAAACAATTATTTCATTTTCACTACATTCAACTAAATGCACACGAATGGAATGGTGCGAGTATGCCTGCAGTTGGCAAAACAAAACTCGACTAAATGGGCACCAGAAATATTCTGACAATAATTAATTGAACAGCAGTTGGTTATTGATTTTATTTTGTCGGTTTTTCAATTCATATTTTATTTAGACCGTTGGAGGGACTTGGCCGTTAAATCGACAAAAAAAGGCAGACCCAAACACCCACACACAGATTATTCTAACTCATTACATTTTGCATATACATTTTAGGCATATTTAATATATATTTTGTACGGCACACACATATGATTCATTGATAGGCAACATTCTAACGGCAATTAAATTGCCGTCAGGCAGCGCATAATTTGCGCTCAAAAAAAAACAATAGACAGAAAATGGGTTTCAACGCTTTACTGGCAGAATGATACTTTAGGATGCCCGATATAGAAGCGCTCGCTGCTGAAAAGTTCATTCAAAAGTGTATACCCTCTGGAAGGGTAAACTATGCCACATCAGCAACAGCTGGCAATTTTCGGTTGGCATTTTGTAGAATTATCGAATATAAACACAATAAATGCAAAATAGAAACCTGATAAAAAACAATTTTCTAAATGGTAAATATTTGTAAAATCTATTCAATTTTTGTTATATTTTACAAACATATTTTAATTAACTTCTAAAATGTAATAAGTGCGAACGGAGTTCTCTCAACCCGGATTTTACATCTGACAGCAGCTGCTGCCGGCGTGTAGCAATGCGGGGATTTTTGTTATATTTTATTTTAATTAAATCTGTGGCACCGGCGGTCTCGGTGGCGGTAGCGGTAGCGGTAGCGTTGGCGGTATCGGTGGGATCGGTTAACCCAAGAAAAATTAAGACCCAACAAGGGGGGCCTGACATTAATCATTTTACCTTTCAAATGCATTTTCATTAGGCGTCGGCCAAATTGAAAGTTGTCTCGGTGCACATGCCCCCAGGAGCCGAGGCTCATTAATAACCGACAAGAAGGCATAATTCTTTGTCTTCATCTGGGTAACATTTTGTTTCCTTTTTTTCCATTTTGCGGTTCCTTTTGCTTGCCGCCTTCGGGCATTTTGTTTCCACGGAAAATGAAGAAGCCAAAACGTTGACAGGCTGCCGGGTGTACATGCAATGTGGAATATTGACCAACTAACGAACTTGCCAAATGGAGTGCCTTAAACTAAGGCCCGCCCGCCCGAACTTTTCCAATTAAATCCGTGGCGAAAGTTGGGGCTTTCCTCCGTGTGATAGTGGGGAAACAAGAAAAGTTCTAATGAGTTTATTAATCAGCGATAAATTCGGTCTCCATATGCATTTGCGGGGGCATATCATGGAAAGTTTTATTAAAGACAAAAACCTTGGCGATAGTTGTCATAATTTCCTGTCGGAGATGGTCATCAGGCAGCAGTCCATCAGTTGCAGCTCCCACAGCAGATCAGCAGCTGGCTTAGGGCCAAGTCTGTAAGCCAACGTCGAGCAAATTAATGTGCATAATGTCAATTAATAAATCCGGCGGTCGATCAATTCAATCAATGGAAATTCAATGCCAGCCAGAGACCTAAAATGAGATTCTTCTCTCTCTCGTTCCCTTATCCCATATAGGGTATATTGACAGGATAAACTCGAATAGATGTCGGAGGCTCAACGGCCAAAAAAAATGCAGAAAATATATACCAAAATGACATCAAAGGGAACGAACGGAACGAGCGGCGCTTCCTAAACGTTTGAGGAAAGCTCATTAATACACCGTTACCCTGGCAACCCCCCAGCGCAATGAGTAAAAGGAAAATGCCAACTAATTATTATGACAAACATCAAACACCCGACCCGTTGACCCATTATCATACGGGCATTATGGCTTAAATGCTTAGCAAAGGGCAATTGAATCGGCTTCAATGGTATAAAATCTGAGACACAAATACACATTTAAGATACCCGCTGGGCAGGAGAAAGTCAAGAACATTTAATTTGATTTAACAATAATTTCGTTGCATTATCCATTTGAAGAGAAACCCTTAGGTTTGGCTCTCTTCAGCATTAAGGTGTGGATAAGTGGTGGCAACAGGGTTTCCCTCCATAATCTCCTGTATTACGATGGGTGGCTTTGCTTTAGGGGCCTTGATGGCAATGAGAAACGACTTGATAAAACATGAACAGATCAGCAGCAAAATCACAATAACGTTGGTCAACACAACATGATCCATGGAGCGGCGAATGTCACGCCAGGAGCCTTGGTTCTGCACATAGAAACAGAAATACAGACACATGACATCGCTTATCAGGAACATGCAGATGAAAATGGCACGGCTGTACTTTCGAGCGTATGCGGAGAAAGTGTACACGCCCGACATGATGATAGTGGAGGGAATCAGAATCTTGAATATGATCAGAGCAGTCATTATGAATGGGGAATAGTTGGATATTAGCAGGCGCGAAGTGGTCGGGCGGAAGGCGAAACTGAATAGCCAGTGTCCGGATCCGAAAAAGGAGAGGTAAAAGTAGAACAGAATGAAGGCTCCATACTGATAGGATAGCTTCAAGTGTTCCAATGGATTTGAGGGCTTTTCGTCATTCTTCTGAACAGTTTCGTCTTGGCTTGCCTCGGGTTCAGGTTCATCCGCTTCTCCTATTTCATTACTCTTAGCCTTACTGATCTCGGAATGAACCTCATGGCCCAGCATAAACTCTGCGATCATCATTTGATTAAAGAGCGAGCCCGTGGAGAGGGAGAGCAAAGCATGGACCACAATCAAATTGAAGGAAATCAAGTGCAGGCGGCTTAAAGGGGTATTCGCATTGCTGTATGGCACCGACGCAAAGGCGTAGCAGAGGAAGGCCCAAAAGGCCACCTGTAAGTACAGTGTAACCTCCAGGTTGTTTTCGGAGAGATAAATGCCATAGATTCCAATCAGTAGAATGCTCGAATTGATCAGCCAGACGTGCAGCGGATGCTTGTGTCCCAAGAGCCACGGCAGGAACACGGCCAGACACATGCTGCACCCGAGAGCATATTCGCTGGGAATCAACTGAAATCGAGAGTTTTGCTTAGCCATCAGGAAGCCACTGGGGAGCAGCACGGCAGCCAGCCAGATGAAAAACTTGAGCGTGGGTCGACGGAATCCGCGCCGATTGTGGGCAATCACAACCCCGGCGTACAGCAGACCGACGTGGCTGTTCATAAACGATGTCGTGACCACCAATCCAGCGGGAATCACTGTCCAGGCCAAGTGTGTCAGTGGGTAGGGAATGGAACGGCCATGCAGCGGGCGTTCGGCCAGGGCCATCGTCCAGATGCCGATGGGCAGCAGCAGATAAAAGGCCGTCATGCAGGGCACCCGCTGCAGGAGCAACACACATCCCAGCACCATTCCCAGCAGGACCATCAGAGCCGTCATCCATGTTCGCAGTCCCATCTTTGCTTGTGGATGCTGGTCTGGGAATTCGCGCATCAGCCACATCGCCAGACAGAAGAGCCAACCCAGAAACGAGGCACACAAGGCCACTAGCAAAGGGGTTTGATAGTAGCCCTGGTAGTACTCCAGGCACTGCCGTGCACGCCAGGACGTTTGCTGGAGCAGTTGCATGGCTTTTTGGACATACCCTGTCGCTATTAGTTGCTCAACTTCAGTGGGAAGACTGGCGATCCGTGCCGAGTCCAGTTTCTCATACTTTGGCATCCATTTGTGGAAGAAACTGCGCTCATGGCGCAGCATTACGCTCTTGGCCTGTGACAGCAGTTGCAGGACATTCAGCAGCAACGCCTGCCGCTCGTACTCTTCGCTGACATCGAGGAAACCCAGGGGCAGTGGGGCGCGGTTGTTTATGGGCGGCGGCAGGCCAATCAACGCTGACATGAGCGGCGCCAGTTGAATCTGGTTAAGTTCCTGCAACGGCAACTGCAGCCCCTGCTCGTTGGCTGTGAAGTTATGCTCGGTGGTTGGTCCCTGGCGTTTGACACCAGCACCCCATAGGTAGAAGGGCATTTCGATTTCCGAATCAGTTCCTCCACCATGGTATCCTGTCGGGAGAACCAGAGATATGATCAAATATCCCTTTGATATCTCAATAATTCTTACCCGTATCGGACATGCCGTGATCAGATGTCATCAGATATGCCGTGCGATTGTCGTTGAAGGCGCTCTCGAAGAGCTCGTAAGTCTGTCGAATTTTCTTCTGTGTTTCATGCAGCCTCTCCCGGAACTCTGGCTGCAGCGGCGTGAACACATGACCCGCCTTGTCCATATCGAACAAATACACCAGAAACACCAGCTGTGTGGCATTTTGCAGTTGTCGGACATTCTCGTCGTTGGTCAGAAAGTCGCGGGCCTTCCCGTACACCCAGGCATCGGTCATAAATCTTCCAGTGAAGTCCGTTCCACGATAAGTTTCGAAACGTGGCGGCTCGCCGCGGGAGCGGGTGAAGTAATCGGCTACCGTTTTGTGCACCCATCCAAAGGAAATGCGACTGCGATTGAATACCGAGTCAAAGGGCGTGGGATTCCACATGAAGTTCGTGATGGCCGCCTGTGGATCCTCATTGAAGCCAGCAAAAATGGCAATATGTCCGGGACGACTCATTGTGGGTGCAATGCCACTAGATATACCGACCACACCTTGCTGCTCGAACAGCTGCCGGATGTGTGGCACCCCGCTGCAGTTACCCTCAAAGAACGACTCTGCACGCAGGCCGTCGGCAATGAAGACAACCAATCGATCGGCCGGCGGCTTAAGCCCCAACTCTGGCAATGTTTTTTGCGGCTCCAGATTCTCCACAATTGTTGATTGAAAATATATGTTCATGATGCAGCCAAGCAGCAATATGTGCACGACCAAAACCTGAAGTTTCCACATTTTTGTAGCCAGTTATTTATCTGGTACAATATTTTTGATGTGTTCAGGCTATGATCTTAAACAAGACTCAGCAAATACAAAGAGAATTGAGTTGAATACCAGAGAAACTACGATTCGGGTTGCTTGATCGTAGCAGAAATGTGAAACAGTCCCCCCCAAGTGTAGGCCTCGAATGGGGTTGCTTTTACGAAGCGTCCCTGCCTCGTCCTTGTTGGGCCATTTCAATTTGCCGTTTGATTTGTGAGCTGTCGGCAAATGTGGCATGCCGCTAAATTTGATTTACGCGGCTGCAATTCAAATGAGCTGCAAATTGCAGCACAAAAGCTATTCAATTTAAGTCTTTAAGACTTTTGTCGATGCCACGGGGCCCGGGCCCAGGCCCGAACTCGGTTGGGCCCCGCAAATTAAGTGCCAGCCATAAATTTGCAGCTCCGACACCATCTTCGACTCTGTCTGCAATTGTCGTTCGCTACTGTTCAGCGCTCACCGTTCAACGGTAAGCGTTTTTGTGTACTTTGATTAATTCGAACAGCTCACAGACATTCCTCCATTTCAGGTGCTTCTTCAAGTGGGACAACAACAGCAGCAGCAGGTACTACGCGGGTTTTTTGATGGCCAGACACATAATGTGACAAATTTTGATGTGCGCGCATTTGGCTTCTCGTCGGCAAATGGGCTCTAAAGCTAGTTAGACCGAAAGGGGTTAAGGTCTTGGCTGCTTCGCTTACAGGAGACAAGCGTCTGTGTCTTTGTCTGCCATTTGTCAGTTGAATCCAGGCTAAAGTCTAATGTCTAATGTCTGCTAATGTCTCGGCCCACTGAGCCCAAGTTGTAAGCCAGTCAACAAATGGCAGGTTGTATGACTGTCTGGCCGACGAACTGTCTGACTGAGTGACTGAGTGACTGAATAACTGGTTCGTTGGGCAATTAAAGGCCTTGTTCTGTGTCTGGCAATGGGCTCATTTGGCAGCGAACAAGAGTTAGGCGTTTTATGGTCAACAGTCGCGTGTTTGAAGCAATTGAGAATTTCCATTGAGTAATTGAGCAGAGAATTCGCTGCAGCATCGCACCAAAATGTCTCTTCTCCACGGCGCAGGCGCTCTCTCTTGGCCTACTCGTGTCGGTCTCGCTCGCTCCCACAGAGTGTGGGTCAGCAACATGTTGTTCTGGACCTGTCCCAATGTGGGTTATCGCGGACAGCAGCACGCTTGCCACAAATTAAACGAGTTGTGGCGCAGCATTGGCAACATTTGTTGCCACAATGACCAGACCAGAACTGGCAGCTGGAAACGAAACGAAACGAAACCCAAGCGAATAAAATGCCAAATGTTTGTGGTTTGGAGGCTCTTGAACTGCCGGCTGGCTCTCAAACCTAACCAGCTGAGAGATGTTGGCTAAGGACCCACCTACCCACCCAAAATGGCACTCGACATTGCAACAAGAGCTTGGAGTGGGTCTAATCTATGGGAATTCTGATATATTGTTCGTTTTGAGAACCCCCAAAGAGGAGCTCTTTAAAGGGAAGGACCAGCAAAGCAGAGCAAAAAGTGTAATTGCTTCTTCCTGCACTTCAAAAGCAATATCAAGCAAATCAATTACGGCATCTCGTTTTTCCCTCCATATGCATTTTTTTCTCGTTTTTGTTAGCTCTATCCCCTCATAGACAGCTGCGTTTTGTGTTGACAGAACTTATCAACAATTCAATTTCAATAAAAACTCGTGCGTTTCCCCGGCTCGCATATTGTTCGATGCATTTTTTAACACAAAATATTAGGGTCTGTGAGACGAGCAGGTGCGTGCTCCAAGGGGGGTGCTGGGATCAGCTGGGGGGACCCGTGATGTACGAGCACACAATGTTGGGGGACTACGCCGCTGGATGGCTGGCTGGTTGGCCTGTGTGTGTGTGCGTGCTGAATTTTTGGCATTTGAATTGTCACATCTGGTTGGTGGCTTCAAACTCATCCATCAAATGCAGCCCAGCCCGCTCGATGTGCTAGTGCTGCTCCACAAGGACTGCTTCCATCGCCTGTCAGCGCTTGCCAATGCAATCATTTTTATTGTGTGTCTGTGTCCGTGTCCGTGTCTGTGGCGGTGTGTATCTGTGAAATAGCGCGCATAACCACAGCGACAAACCGAACGGGGAACTCCCGTTTTTCGCTTTTTTTTCAAACGTTGTGTGTGTTTGCTTAACGAGCCCCTGACAATGTGAATGTGAGTGCGAGTGCGAGTGCGAGTGCGAAGAGTGCGAAAGCGGCAGTGAATTTGAGTGTGAATGTGAATGCCTGGCCAGGCTTAGCTGCGGCTGTGGCAGCGACTGGAACTGGGACTACGACTGGGGCTGAGTGCATTGAGAGGCAAACACAATGCGAATATAATTTACGAGTACGGAGCAACGGAGTTTTTAATAGTTGGCTTTTGTCATGCGACCCCTGTCGACCTCTTTCTTGTATTTCAGCGCTCAAATCACATCGAATTAGTTATTTATGGCCAAAATAGCAACGGCCATTGTCCAAAACTGATTACTGAAACGTCAGCGCTAGTCACTCGCAACGCAAAATGAATAAATAAATAGAGGGGAAAATGGTGCAAAAGTTTTCCCCATTTTATTTAACAACTTCTGATTCTGGAGTTAGCCATTACCAACATTATCCTAACAATCTAACGAGTTGATGGCAAGTCTTCATGTAATAGCCACACCGAAAAAGTCTCGACAGAAACCACGGTTGACACTCTGCCAGTCAAGTAGGTCAACAATTCAATGATGACGATATTTGTGTGCTAGGCCAGGCCTGGCTTTAAAAGGCTCTGCAACATTTGGGGCTGGAAAAAAGGCAACTACGTATGGCAGCACAATGGAGCCCCCCCCCCCTGGGAGCCGGAGCTGAGGTGGCATTCTCTTTTCAATAATGCAGATTTATGTATTGTGTTGTGCAGAATTAAATGCGCTTTTGTTGCAGCAACAGAGAGGGAGACGGAGAGAGTCATAATACAGTTTATTCGACTGAAATTCAGCAGCAGCACAAAAGCATGCAACACTCAATTGGATTTAATTGCAGAAGTGACTATGGCAGTGGCAGTGGCAGTCATCACTAAAAGCACACTAAACCATGTCGAAAATTTTCGGCCATGGCCCATGTCATTTCAGGAATTTATTTGATTATACATATAACTGAATTAAAAATGAATTTTGTATATGTATGCTCTCATGCTTCATTTGCCCTAGCAGCACTCGCGAATCAAGTTAATTTTGTTGCACACACACTACACACACACACACACACACACACACACACACATGGATGTATGTATGCATTGTTGGATGAATTTATTGAAAACTATTTTATGGCTAAATAATATAAATATATCCTGTTAATTAGGACAAGGCGTGCATGGGGCTCTGTTTGGCCCTCCCTGCTGCTGCTGTTATTGCATTTGTTGCATTTGCTTTCATTTCGTTTCGAAATTTAATTGGTTATTTCACATAAACAAGTTGCAAAAGTTTTTGCCTGGAAAATGTCTCGTCTCCCCTCTCCTCTGCACCGCTCAGCAGGAGGAGCAGCTTGTCAGGCCTTTGAGCGGCAAAATTAAATAGCAAAGCAAAGTGCACTGCTTGCTTTTTATATTCATTTTTCCTTTTAGTTTTTTGTGCCCACACCCCCTCCTCCATCTGTGTGTGTGTGTTTTTTTTGGCAGCAAACAAGCCGTGGCTGGCAGCCATAAGGTACAGCTTCCTCTTTGGGGCTGTCAGAGGCATGTGCAGAGAAACGCCCCCTGCCCGCCTGCCCGCCTGCCTGCCTGTCTGCCGGTGGTACAGCTCCTGACCCAGACCCAGAGTCAGAGTCAGACCGAAACCTCAGGCCCATCTCCCTTTTGCCGTTACCATCCCTTTCGCATACCATTCAATGCCGTATGGCATGTGCAAAAGTAAAAACGAACTTGGGCAAAACTTTTTAATATGCTTGCGAAATTTTATCAAAACTACAAAATTGCAGCAAAGTGCCAAGTGCCTGGGAACTGCAGCAGCAACCAAACGACGTCGACGACTACGACGACGACGACGACGATGAGGAGCGTAGACTTTGGCGACAGCATCAGCAAAGGGAGCTGCGCAGCCAAGCCCATGGAGTTGGCCAAACAAAACACAGTCAAGCGAAACCTTCAACTCAATTTGGCAATCGCATTTCTTGCTCTACTTCCGCCTATTCAACTTGACTCGATTTGCGTGCCGGCGACCGTCAGCTCCACGATTACATGTGCCTGAGTGTGGGGTGGGATGAGGTCCCCCTCCTCTGTGTGGAGCTCTGCCTCCGCGCTCCACGCTTTGGCTTTATGTGTGTTTAAGTGGCAATGCAAATGGCAACATTTTGGCGAGCTCTTCACTCTTCTCCGACTGACAGTAACACGACATTTTTACTCTACTTTCTTTTTTTGTGTAAACTTTTTGTGCCAAATTTAATTGCAATGGAAATGCTCAAAGGCAACCCCAGGAAAATGCTACTCTGACAGTTGCCATTGCTCCGGGGGCAGAACTACTAACAGTTCCACATTTGGGGGCCAGCCGCCACATAGTCGTACGGTAGATGGATGGTTCATGGGCGCTGGTTGCTGGAAGCCAGGAGATGGCGTGGCTGATTAATTGTGCAAATTAATTTAGCATTTACATGCCATGAAATACTTGCATTGCATGGAATATCGTTGGCCCAGAAGTGTACCCAAGTACCCCAAAAGAATGACAACTCTTGTGGGGCTTTACGGTTGAAACTTTTCCAACAGTAATTTGATTTATGGACTGAAATTTGAAACCTCTTCAATTCTGTGGGTTCGGCTTTAAATTGTTTTCCTGCCTAAAGAGAGGAACTGTTTTCAGCCTTCCCCGAGGCGGAATAGTGGCATGCCAAATTTGAAACATGGCGGTTGTCTAATTAGCCAGCCAGTCAGTTAGTCCGTCCGTCTGTCAGTCAGTCACTCAATTGTTGCGCTTACGCCACGTTGCACGACCTATAAAGGCCATTTGGCCCACGTCAAATTAACTGTGCTCCATGTACTCTCAGCTTTTGCGATAGTGTCCGCCCAGCCACGTTGTAAATAACAACAGGACGTGGGCACAAAGGAGACGAACACCCAAACGCCCAACACCCAACGACTGCTGCTGCTGCTGCTGCTGCTGCTGCTGTGTGGCATGTGGCATTCATTTCTGTGTTGCTTGGCGCGCTACAAGCACAAAGCAAATGCCGACGTCAGCCAAGTGTAAATCAAGCGCAAAGTTCACAAGACACGATTGTAAATTATACGAGAAGCTCAAGCTAAGCAGAAAATGTGACAAAGAAGACAGGCAACTATGGCACCAGCTTATTGCCAGCAAGAACGTGCCGGGACATACCAGGGAATGATGCTTCCTCATCATCATAATCATCATACGCTGGCCAGCTGATCAGCTGCAAACTTTTGGACAGCCATCCAGTCCTGGCCTCACCTTTAGGTACCAATGACAAGAAAAACACCTTGTGCCAAGTTTGTGTTTTGTGCTCTTGTGAAAATAATGTAAAAAACTTTGCTTAGCCAAAACCAAATGGCAGCAACGGCTTGGCGGAGGCGACACAACTTTTCTCTACAAATTTCTATCAAAAGATTAAGCAAAGACAAACAAGTGAAAAGAGCCCCCTGCCCGAGAGAACTCGGGACAACTTTCCACAGATAACTTTAAATATTTGCCTGTCCCTGGTCCCCGTTACTGTCCGTGTCCCTGTCCCCAGCTTCAGTTTTGTATCCGAGTGAGGGTCCATCTATATCTACAATTCCATAAGCTTTGGGATTCCTGCCCTAGGGCTCTGGCTCTGGCTGAGTGTCCCTTGCCATGTGTCTCGTGTATCCTCTGGATTTCTGGCTCTCTCTCGCCTTTTTGTTTATGCCCGTTTTATGTTTTGTTAGTTTGACATATCAGTGACACTTTTGCGTTGCAACAATATTTTATTTTATTGCATGGCAAAGTTGTGGGTCGCTCGGGTCTGCCGGGTCTGCCGGGTCTGTCGCTTTGTGCTCGCTCGTCATAAAAATACAATTTTTATTCCTGCCTGCAAGTTGTAAACATAAATTCAGCAAAACCGAACAACAGCAAAGAACAGCAGCAGCAACGTGACATAAAATTGAAAACCGCTCCAGTATTTTTCTTTCGCATTCGATTTCCCATATTTTCCTCAAAGAAGCCTCGAAACGACTCGGTATTCGGCAGCAAAAGTCGTCTACAAGATCTCGTGGCACCGGAGCAACTTTGTCAGCCAAAGAGCCAGTCGGCGGTCGTTCGGAGGGGACAGGTGGAAACAGGACAGGTGCTTGGCAAGTTTCAGCGTTTCAGCTTTCAGCCAACTTTTGCTGGTAAAACTTTTGCCATACAGGTTGTTAATTTGCCAACGAAAAAGGGCGTTTGACTGTGGCGGCAATTCTCTCTTTGAATCTGCTCTCAGTGCAACCAACATATTCGCATTATAATTATTTAGAAGTGAACAAAAAGTGTTTTAATGGCAAAAGAATATGAAATATAATTACACGATTGTCATATGCACAGCGTGCCGCATAAAATGTAACAAATGTCACAAATTTTAATTTAATTACATTCGTATTTATGACAAAGGGAAAATTGATTTAAAAATTGATAAAAAAAAACACCCAGTCATTAAAGTCAATTTTTATCAGATACAGCTAATCGGGATGGAAAAAAAAGGTGCATAAATCTGTCAGTGGGCGTCAGAGACGGAGACGTGGTCTCATTATCTGTGCCAATTTAAACCACATTTATTATTTTTAAGCATTATGTTTCATTGAATAATTTATCGGTTTGTGTGCTGGCAACTGTAGCCGTCATTCAGGCAAATCATATCCCATCCGCGGTCTGTATAAATGTACAATCATTATAAATCAATTGGCTGTATAGTTGGCACTGACTGCCCACTTTCCCCCCGGAGGTTGTGGTTGTTCTTGTTGTGGCGCCTCGGACCCCTCCAGTGATAGAGTGGGGCGGAATGCTGTCTGTCGGGCGTTGTTGACACAAATCAAAGCAGCTGCGTAAATCTTCATCAAACAATGTTGTCGTGGCGCCTTCCGCCCTGCCCCTCAGGCACTGTGGATCACAGGCTCAGGCTCTGGCTCCGGCTCTGTCCGTATCTCCATCTCCAGCTTTGAATCGTCGTTGGCGGTGTCGGTGTCGGTGTCGGTGTCAGCAAAAACGAATGAAAAATACGCCAACTCACGGTCAATTGCAATTCAATTAGACGCAATTAGTGCCTGGGCACGCATCGAGGCAAATTCAGTGAGTGTCAGCGTGTGTGCAGATAGATACTGAGATGGCTAAAGATACAGCTACAGATACAGATACAGACACTGACATGCCATAGATTACATAGTTAGAAGAGCTGTCGGAAGAAGAGAACGATTGGATGCAGGATGCAGGATGAGGGGGCCGGGCCAGTCATGATTTGCAGTTGAGCTCTCTGCGTCTGCTAATGGTAAACTTGCAGATGAAGATACATCCACGCAGGCAGCGCCAGCAGCAGTAGCAGTAGAAAAAGTATCTCATTAGACGTGCAGCTACATGGCAACGGCCGCTTAACTCATTCATCATCATCAGACAAGGGGCGGGTGTAGGGTTTGGAATCGGAATCGGCTTCACTCTCGGTCTGTGGGTCTGCTGGGCTGGCCATAGACACAAATACACAAAGTAGGTTTTTGCAGTGTAGAGCAGAGCAGAGCAGCCTGTCCTTTTCGTGCTTCTCCTGTAACATGCGACTGCAGCTTAATTGCAAAATGACCCAATGAGTTCTTGTTGCTGGATGCACGAGCAGTTGCCTCCCGACTAAGCTGCTGTAGAGTGGAACTCCTCCTTCTCCTCGTTCGTGTTTAATTAGTCTGAGCGCTGATTCTGTAAGATACACCAAATACATACATATGATATGTACATCCTCGTACGTACACATGACGAGGCACATAATTGGCCCATGTTCTGTTCTCCCAAGCTCAATCCCCGTGTTCGCTTGTTCGCTTGTTCGCTGTTTGATTTTCCTCTTCATTGGCTAAATATTTCATAGCCCAGAGAATGACAGTGGAAAAAACTGCAGAGTACGAGTATTATAAAATTACATCTTACACACACATCCACATCCACACACACGCACTCAAAGTCACATTTTTGCTGTGCTCAATCGGGCGTGCCCAAGTGGGAGCACATCAGTCAAAAGGTTGAAGCTGAAGTGCAGCCATCTGACAGAACAGGGAGTCGAGGACAATGGGCTGAGTCAGAGGCAAGAGAGTGGGAGAGTGGCAAGGGGACTGATGGCTGCAGAGATGGGTCCAATAATCACATTACTCGGAACCATTTAATTTTAACAATGCCTCAGCCAGCGAGCGTCTCTGGCGCATTTAATATTTCACGATTTGCCGCACGAACGAAGATACAAATACTTGCTCGAACACACACAAAGATACATACAAGCGCCAGTCAGCTACTTATGACACTTGAGCCCCTATTTATTGCTCGTTTACAGCTGGCCAAGTTGGCCGCATCATGCTGCCTCCCTGCCTGCCAGGACTCGACTCATTCTCATTCATTTATGAGGCAGTAGCATCCACTTACAGTTGAAGGCTTCCTACGCCGCAGCTTCTTGTCATTCGAGAAGAGAGTTTCAGTGGGCGTATGATGGTGGTGGCATTACAATGATTAGCCGTAAGTTTCCGTGACACTGACATTCTTCGGTAAGCCCTTACCGAAAGCGAAACAATTTGCATTTTGCTGTAAGGCACTTTGGCAGTAATTATTTGTGGAATCTTCCATCAAATTTCCATTCGGCCAGTCTTTTATTTGACTCTCCACTCGACTCCACTCTCACAGCTTGTCTCCCATTTGCCATTCCCCATTTACCCACTGCCGCACAGCCATTATCCAACTAAAGTCTCGGATTGCTTTTTAATTGACTTGGTTATCTGCAGTCTGTTTCAATTTAGGCTTTTCGTTCAAAGAACTTTCATTCCATGCCATGCCGATATGTCTATCATTCTATCATTTTGTCTCCAATTTTTCATTTCTGTGCGGATTATTTTTCTCTCTTTACACATTCCTTTTGTTTTTGTGTGTGTTGGAAAGGGTACTGACAGAACTTGCTCTTTGTTTGCTCTTATGACTTGCCGTTTATTTGCCTGTGCACCGATTATTATATTGGAATTTTTGTACATTTGTCACACACAGAGACACAGACTGTGTGCAGGTCTGCTTTTTTGCCATGACGCTTTGGTCGCCCACCCCTCCTGTCAGGCAAACAGATAAAAGAGAAGGCCAAAGAGGAGTATAGAGTGGTGCAGGGACATGTACAACTTAATTGCAGTTTTACATGCTGCTGCAGCCCTGTGAACGGCAACAGATGGCGTCGCGTCGCCACGAACTGGGTGCTGTGGATTGGGTTCTGGAACTGGCACTGGCACTGGGACTCGATTTACCGCCCACGAATCATTTTAAAATCCTGTAAATATTTATGCTCCCCTCGTGTGTAAGCACTGGGACACCTGCCTCTGCCTCTGCCTCTGCCTGAAATCACCTGAATCGCGACCATTTAAGCGTTGGCAATATTTCAGTGGGGAATGCTCAGTGCAGGCCACCAACCCACCAGATTGTAAATGCAAATTTTGCATTTAGCGATTTCCGGCGCCCCACCGTTTTTATGAGTGATTTAATTCGTTTTGGGTCGCTTAAATTTTTCAACTTATTCTACTCGAAAAAGAGAAATGCCATTGCCAGGCCATGTATTATTTCTGCCCTGATTTCGACACTGTCCAACACGGTCGAGTGGCCAGGAAC
Organism: Drosophila guanche; assembly: GCF_900245975.1. Lineage (NCBI taxonomy): Eukaryota > Metazoa > Arthropoda > Insecta > Diptera > Drosophilidae > Drosophila > Drosophila guanche. Next base: position 3,205,779 of record NW_022995747.1, on the reverse strand, counting down.
AGAGAGAGAAAGTACGAATACAATGGAAAACGCATGTATACATAGAACGCCGAAAACTTGTTAACAATGAGCGGGTGGCTGGATAGCTGGCAGCGAGTCGAGTGGGCGCACAAAAGCCCAAAATAGCTCCGAAATCGGGGGCGTGAGGTCAGGGCCAACGTGATCAAAATTTAGAAAACAAACAGAAGAAGTTAAGGGGAAGGGCGAAATATGTGCCATAGTAATGGGCTGGCAAATGTATGGGTTTCATTCGAGCAGTGTGAAGGCAGTGTGACTACCAAATGGCCAATAGTCGGACTGCTGTCGGTGTCTTGGTTGTTTGCCATGAATATTTTTACGTCAAATACAAAAACCATCGGGAGTAGAATGCTGCTGGTTGGGTTCTGGGGTGTTGGCTTTGGCTTTGGCTTTGGCTTCTGCGGCAAACTAAAACACAATGCGTGCTGTGCAGTTTGCCCGTTCCCCAACAGTTTTCCCCCAGCTACTGCTGCCTGGCTGCGACACACCACAAAAGGATTGGCTCGTGTCTTATTTTTCTCTATTTCGTTGCTACGATTTTTGCTTTACGTTTTTTTGCTACTCTTGGAGAGGGTATAATGAGTGTGGTTAGCTGAAAATATTGAATTTATTTAGGAAAATCCAAGTGTAAAATTTATGCAAAATTTCAGAGATTTATCCTCCTGTTTACACCCTCAAGAATTTCTTTATTCCATTGCGAAACGATCCATCGGCAAGTGTATCCCTAGATTTGTTTTCCCCAAGCTTACGTTTCCTTTAGTTCATGTTGTTCTTTTCTTCTAGTTCTTGTTTTTGGCCTCTTGTTGGCCTGATCTACTGCAGGGCATTGGGCTGGCCAGGGGTTTGGGGTGCCAAAAAGCAGCCCAGGGCTACTGCTGGGATCCTGTCATTGTTGTTGGTGGCTGTAACTGCCTGGCATGGCACGCAGCATATTTATGGCCAGTGGGTCAGTCTGTGAGTCTGTGAGTCCGGGCCTGTGAAGAAGATTTGTAGCTGCAGCAGTGAAATTTGAAATTGAAAAATAGTTTGACTTTTATGAGCGGCGACCGACAAACGGCAGCAGACCCACAAAACCAGCACAGCATTTGGGGCCCCCAGTGCATGTTGTGGGCAGTTTAATGCTGTGGCCTCATGAGGACACTACACTCCCCGGCCCCCCCTTCCCTTTGCACTCTCTGTGCCGACTGAATCTTTCTTTCAGTGGATGCGTGCGTGAGTGGAGTGCACAAGAAGCATTGCCCCGATTTGGGCGCCCATCCGCAGTGTTGGAGTAGCCCCCACATTCCGCACATCAAGTATCCATCTGCCTGGGGCACGCCACTGCTGTTTGCTTAACTGCGAAAGGGATTCCGATTGCGATTCCGCATATATTGCGATTGCATCGGTCCCAGGTACATATAATTGGCTCCGACCAGAAGCTGGTATTAACTTTTGCTTAATGCGACACTCAATGCGAATGGCAACCAATGTGGCATAAGCCTTTGGCCCCCGGCAGCGACACAGCCATCGTGCAATCATTGCGCGAGCAGAGCTCATCCTTTGCTCGTCATGGAGCATCATCTAACAGACACAGAAAGAGCTACAGCTACAGATATTATACTTATCTGTACCAGGGTGCTGCTTTACAGACAATTCCCTCCCTGGAGGTTGGCGCCGGAGGTTGGGCTACGCCGCAGCCGCAGCCGCAGCCGCCGCCCTCGATGTGGAGCAGCGTGTTCCACTTTTCACTTAATCAAAAAAAGGGAAACATGCCAAGTTAACTCATAAAAATTGTGGGGCCTGTTTGCGGAATAAAACATAAAGTACCACCAAGGAGTATACAAGTACAACTGAGAGGAACTAAAATAAATAAATAAAAAAAAACGAATGAAACGAACCGGAGTAGACCCACACTTTCTACCCTGGACTGCAAAACAAATTTTAACCATTGCTGCACAAACAACTGAAATTATTTTAATTTTTGGCATCAAATCTGTTTCCGAAATGACATTTTAATATGATATGAGCCACATGCTCCTGGATATACTCCCTGAGGAGACGCTGCGCCACAGGGTACACGAAAATCTCACTGACTTTTGCAATTAATTAGCAACAAAATTCAAACAAACTCGAAAAAAACTTTAAACTCGCGAACGAGCGCGTTGATTTTGCGAAGCCAACTTTTGTTGTTTGCAGTGGCATATACATCTACTTATATGTGTGTGTGCTATATATATTTTAGCAGCATATATACATAAATATTTTATGGCAGATTTCGCGCCCACTGTTGCCGTTGATGCTCCTGCCGCCGCCTCGGAGCGCAGCATACTTTCCGGCGCTGTGGCCGCTGCGGTTGCCGCTGACTTCCGGGAGTTGCGCTACAGACGAGTAATTATGTTCCACCAGCTTAAGCGCAACGCTGCACCAAGCTGCCACCCACCCAGCCACCCAGCCACCCACCCGTAACCCATCCGAACACACACATTCTCTGGATGCTGGCAAAGTAATTAAAACGCTTGGCCCATTAAAAATTGTACTCCACGGATCTGAACTCGAAAGTTGAGCCTCCGACTCCGACTGGCAAAACTCCCAGCTCTGAGCTACGAGATGAACTAAAATACAAAAAAAGAAAGAACAAAAAACAGAACAGAACAAAACAATACAAAACAAAACAAAAAACCAAAACAACTTTAGACGTCTGCGCAGTGGCATACATTTGACTTTAATTAGCTTGCCACGCCCACCCATGCCAACAGGCCAACCAACCCACCAGACTTCAGAAACGACTTTTGGATTTCTGCATCTGTCAGACTGCTCCCTCCTCTCCACTCTCTTTTTGCTCTGCGATTTGCTCGCAGTTCTTTAACGGTCCACTTATCTGGTCAGTCAGCCTTTTAAATGGCTTATGGAAATGCCAAAGACATTTCCAATATTTCAAGAACTATTGCTGATTTATGAAAAATTCCGCTGCTTCGCATCGTATCGCAAGTTTCTTTTTCGTTGCACTTTTTTAGCTGTGTTTAGCTGCGGGGCAAATCTATTTTTCATGTTGAAGACTTTCAATGCCGGCAGTGGAAAAGTGCGCACAGTAAAGTAGAGAAATATGTGGCAAGGCAGGGCAATGAAAAAAGGAAAAGAGAAACCCATCGAAATGGAGGGAGCAGGGCGAATGCAGAGTGGCAGCCAGAGCTCAGCAAAAAAACTTTGTATTTCAATCTGTGCAAGAAAGTTTCGGGTGCTCTGTGGAGCTCTGTAGCTGCAGAGCTGCGGAGTGCATGGCAAAAGATTGAATGAGTGTTAATCAATGGTAATGCGTGCTGGCAGGAGGCGAAGGAGTGCAGGTGATGGTGGGACTCCAGGTGGATCTTCCCAAATATAGCCAAAGGGGCACAGATAAAAAAGGTAAGCTGTAAGAGAAGTGTGTGGCGTGGCAAAATAAAAAAAAGGAAAAAACCAAAACAAAAACTTGCAATCAACAATTTTTACCATTTTTTTGTTGGCACACTTTTTGCACAGAGTTTTCCCATTGCTGGCGGGGCAACATTGTGAATGTTTGCTGTACCGTAGAGTGTTTTCGTTCTTATGCCAACTGTCCGCAGGCCTGATCCAAATTTCCATTTCCATTTTCTTTTCTTTTTCAACTTTTGAGCCTTGGAGTGTGGCAGTGGGTCGGGGGTACACTTCTTTAATTATTCCAATATGAAATTTGCATACTTTTTGAACTGGCGCTGGCAATTATGCCGAATGACACATGCATATCCATATCACAGGCGCATTCCCCCAAACCATTTATCATCATAAAAGGCACCAAAGAGAGTCATTTGGTTCGATTGCGCCATAGTCAGCCTCCACTCTACTCAACTCTCGACTCGGCTCGACTCGACTCTGGAATGATTGTGGTGTCATAAATTGCAAGCGGACCCCGTCTCTGGAGCAACAACCGCATCCGCCCCATCTTCAGCTCTCTGGCTCGGCTCTCTGGCTCTCTGGCTCTCTCTGTCCTTTGCCGCTCTGTGTGGCTCGTTTCGGGTTTCGCTTTCACGGCCAGAGGCCTCAGAGTTGTCCCTGTTCTCGGATTGCTGCGCCTTATTGAAATTGGATGCCATTTGTGTTCAATTAGGCTGTGCTAATTTGCTGCAACTATCGCATGGATGGTCCATCGCTTTAAGGACTTTAAGAATCTATCACGAATGGGTGGCTCCCCTTACACACTTTGCGGTTATTTGATTTAGAATTAAAATGGAAATATTTCACAGCTGACATATTAGCAAATAAATGACGCGCTCCACTGACCGATGTCCGCACTGACAAGCTGATTGATTGTCCTGCGAAAAAGCCAAAAAAGAGACACAAAAAATACTCGCAAAAAATAACTATCAAAAATTTCAATTGCGTTTCGTTTTGTTTGCATTTTGTGGGGGGAAAGGACTACTAAATATTTTCGAATAAATTGCTAAAATCAATTCGCTGCCATTTGGCATTGTTTATTTTGACGCAGATGCCCTCATGATCCGCCTTTCCACTGCCCTGCCAATCATGTAAATATTATTTTTCATCAACAGAATTAAAATTGAATTTGTGGGCCATCCCCCCATCCATGCTTTAGCTTCTATTTTTTGGGTAAGTGTGACATTGTGGTTGGAAATTTAATATATATCCGGCGACAAAAACCATACACGACTCTCACTCTTGTTAATTTGCGCAGTACCAGTCGACTAATTATAGAAAAGTCACGCAAAGTTTTTATCATTTGACAAACATTTTGCGATGGCCTGTCAATCAAATATGTCAGTTTTGCCGTCGCATTCGAAACATTCGCAAACCGAAACGAAACGAAATCGTTTTCATGCGCTTGATTGCATTTCCTTCTTAATATCATTATCAACACGCTGATGCGTTTACCGGCGATAAATTTGATGACACGGATATCAACGTCGGTGTGCGGATGCTAACGACGAGTTCAATTCGCCTTTTTAATTGCATTAATTTTGTGGCCGGGGCCAAGAACCTTCAGCTGCGACATTTCCAACGCCAACGACATCTCGCCATCGTCGTGGAAGTCGCTGCCACTGTACTCTCTGCCAATCTGCACAATTCAATTTGTCGCCACCCAAGTTGCGGCAGAGATGGGGCAACCAGACAGCCCGCCCAAAACTCTCAATATCAATTTCAATTTAAGAACATTTTGCCAGAGTTGAGCCGAACAGGGCAGGGCAGGGCAGGGCACACCACGCTCTGATTTCCAAGTTTTTAGGCTCGAATTTCCTTTTGGGGAATTTTTGAGATTCCTCTTGAATTTCGCAAAATATGGAAGGAGTTAAATTCCTGGGAAATCCAAGTCGAATCCAACTATAAGAAGACTTTCCCCCGGATTGTGCCACTAACAAGATGTTTCTTGTAGGCTTATGAGGGTCGAGCACCCAAGTTTTACTCGAGGGTATTCAAACGGTTGGGTAGAGACCCACACACACACACACAGATTCGGTTGCCCTTTGTCGCCATTAGACCCACGGACTCAATATTCAATTTCAAGCCAAAAACAATTTAATGCGCGAACGTGGCCACGGGGCCCGGTGGCTGTGGCTGTGACTGTGACTGTGACTGCGACTGTGAGTGGGTAAATGGGCAGTGGAAAAGTGCCGGAGAGAGGAAAAGGGATGAGGAAGGGGTAGCCCACTTTGGCGATTTGGCCGCCTCATAACCGTTTGGCTGTGGCGCCGTTCGCCCCCCTTTTTTTTGGAAATTTTGTCTCATTTTTGGCAATTTTTAAGCAATTCAATTTAATTTTATTAGTTTTGGCAAAGCTCAAACAACTGGGACAACAATAACAAGGTGGCCCTTGCCACTGCCACGACATCCCCCCAGTCTAAGAATGACCCCATAAAACCTGGGGGTGTGTGCGGCATAGATACACACAGATACTCAGCTATCCATGCACAGATACCGATTCAGATACATATTTATATGGCATTTGTTATACTCCTTCATTGGCTGGGTCTATTTTTGAGATTTTTTATTTGTCTCGTCCTGTCTCCTGTCTCTGTCATCTTTGTTTGCCAATGACATACTCCTCGATCTCTCTCTCTCTTGCCCGGCACATAAGTTTTCAGTCATAAAAAGTACATAAAATGCATTCGTAACTTTTTTCTTAGCTGGTTTTTGTTCTGTTTCGGATTCCCCAGACTTACTTTAGTCCAAATGGTCGTCGCTTCTTGTCACACACTGATATTGATTTTATTGTTACGATTGACGAAAATGATGTGCCAAATGTGGGGCCCAAGGGTCGCCAAAGTCTATCTTGTGTGTGGGGCATGGACTGTCCATCGTTTTATCCCGTTTCGGAGTCCAGCAGGCTCTCACAGTGAATTATGCTCAAAAGTTCGCCACTTAAGCGTCAATTACTTTTACAGCTTAATTATGCGAATGCGAGGCGACCCGACCCGACCCGCATTGAGCTTGGCCAGAGAGTCATCTGTAAAGTCATCAGTTTGTTACTTTATTCAGAAACGGTCGGATGCCATGTAAAGGCCACATAAAAATCGCATAAAATTAGGCATAATAATACCCCGCGAGTGGGGGATGAGAGCAGATGAGTGCGGATGAGTTTGGATGAGTTGCGACGGGTGGGAGGGTGTTCTCTTATGGAAATGCTGCGTGAGGGCGACGCATTAAAAACAATTGGAAACTCTCCGCAATACGAAAGTTGCTTGTGAATGCACAAGCTAGAATGCAATTAATTAATGGCATTTAAACGGCGCTACCCAGAAGGGATCTCTATGGCTCTTCTGTTTGTAGTTCTTTCAACTTGGCCCGTTTCCGGCTTTGGCTTGAGCGAGAGAGAGAGAAAAGAGAACTGAGTTCTCGCTGGCACACAACGAGCAAACATTTTTAACTTCCGCACGAGAGCACGTACAAGTTGCTGCGAATGCCCTTTTTTTCTGTATAATCCACGTGTAGTTGGGTTTGAGGTACAGCAAACCGAAAGGTAAGGCAAGAAAAACTCTTACAATTTCCACTCTCGTGGCAAATCTTTTGGCACACATTTGGAAATCTTTGGTTTCTTGGGTATTCTCTCTACGTGACTCACCTTATGCACAATACACCTTGCTAAGGTCCCTTGTAGGGCCTATTGTTTCAGTGTTTGTGCTGTGCGTATTGATTTCAGGGCAAAAGTTTGCCCAGGCTCAATGGCGCGGCCTCCGGTTACTAATTCAATTGCTTCATAAGCTCGATTGGGGATTTATGTGAAAAAGCAGACTGAAATCGAGCAATCAGCCGGCTAAATATAAATCAAAAGAAGGCCAATATAACGCAGGTGAATAAAAATACAAAACAGCAATTAGCGGAGAGCGGATAGCGGATAGCGGATAGCGGATAGAGAGAACAATTCAATGAGGAATCATTTTCACAGCCTCAGACGGTGAGACCCGCGAATGGTGCATGAAAAATCTCTCACGGGTCAGGACCGACTTTGTTTTGGGCGGAGAGGGGGGGTCGGATTCAGAGACTGGGATTGCCGCATTTCATTTCGCAATAAACTGGACTTTACTCAAAATGAACGAGCGCCAGCCTGCCAGCGCAATAAAAATGTGCAAAAAAGAAAAAGACATAGAGACAGAGCAGAAAGCAAAGCGAACAAGCAACAACGAATTGAAACGAAACGAATACGAGTCTGAAGCACAAACCAAACCAAACCAAACCGCCAAGCCAAATCAATGCCCACAAATGGCACCAAACAACAAGGGTGTGGTGTAAGAGAACAGAGAGAGAGAGAGGATATAGATGCTTAGGACAACGGAATACCCTGCGCTGCACTCATCATGAGGATTGTAGCATCAGCAAATACCTGACAATCGGCAACATTTCATCTGCTAACGCATCAATAAAAAATTACTGAGTAAATGACGAATATAAAGCGTTCATTTCGAAGTAGGAAACCGAACTATTCGGATTGGGGAAGTGCCGTACAGGCAGCATGCAGGTTCGTAAATTCAGAGATAAACATAAATCGAGCGTAATTCGGGCATAAAGCGCTGCTGCAGCTGCCGTTCGACCGTCACACATTGGCGACCCAGACCCCGGAACCTGGCCACGGCACCACGGCACAGCAGCTGTCCACACGAAAGCGAAGGCCCTGGCTGACTATTTGCACAGATCGATTAAAAATTGAATAGCGGCCATCAGGCGGGTCTGACCCGAACCCTGACTCACACACACAGACACACACACTCTACACCCCACCGCCATCCGATCCGGGGCAATCCAGAGCTGCAGCCCCCTTGACCGCTGCGAAATAAAAGTGCGAGTACGGAAAAGAAAGGAATCGATTGGGATCGAAAGGGAGATAGGGAATGGTTGGCGGCACGGCACTGCGACATGGCCATGCCCCACTGAGTCTGTCAGAAGTCAGGGCGAACCGAGCGAGGCCTGTCGCAATGGGAAATGTTACGTGTATGGTCATAGTTACGGCCTGGCCTGTTCTGTTCTGGCTTGGCCTGGCTGTGTACTGAACAACAGGTGTCCGAGTGCCTGCAATCCTTTGATGTACGTGAACCCCTTCAAGACGCACCCAATTCCGCAATCAGCTTAAATTGATTGCTTTCTCTTTTTGGTTCCAGGGTTCCGTTGTTGGCTTTGTTGTCATGGCCACGCACTAGGAAGTACTTATGATTCCCGTTGGAAGCAGCTCAGCAGCAGCAGCACGAGTCGGGGAACACGGAACTCTGGGAATCTGGGAATCTGGGACCATGGACTTTGCATGGGACGGGAAAGGGCTTTAATTACAAATTCTTGAAATTGTTTAATGCGAAAATTCTGTGTGTGGTCCACAGCTATGCAGGCAATGTTGCAAGAGTGTAGCGCAGTGAGTGGCATCCACATGTATGTGGATTGCAAGTCTTTAAAGGCATTGTCCATGGCATTGTTTCCCCGCTGCCATCTATAAATATCCACTGCTGACTATGGCAACATCGTTTCCGTTGCACTGGCGGAAGGCCCCATCCAACATCCGCGGAAGCCCAGTTCCAACCCCGTTGCAGCTTTAATAAAATGATTTTAAATAAGGATGTGCCGCTCAGATGGGCTACGACTGCGACTGGGACTCCCGCTGGTGGCACACCTGCTTGAATTTCCCTTTTCGGTTCCTCGGGGATGCGCCTGGCAGGCAGCCTGTCTGCTGGCAGCTGCCGCATTGTGTAATTAATTTGGCTGTGATTATAGCGAACAGGCAGCAAAACGATTTGGCATATACGCATAATATAATGAATGTCCTTGAAATCGAACTGGCAAACATTGCATTATCATTGTCATGCAGGGCAGGGCAGGACTGGGCAGGACTGGGCAGGACTGGGGCTGGGCAGCAAATATTGCAATTAATATTGAGCCGCAGTTGAGTCCCGGTTTGGTGCGGCACGGCACTCTCGGTCGGGACTATCTATCTATCTGTAACTGAGCCCCGAGGGGTTGCGTTTTGTTTGTGTGCCACGCCACTTAATGGTGCAACTGCACGCAGAGCCAGCTGTCGAACAGTGGCTTCCGCCCTCGGACATGCCACCACCCCCCACAAACCCATGCCATTCGCCGTGGCTTACTGCATTTATGAGTTATTTGGAAAGGACAACGACTATAACAAATGAGTGCCTGCCTCCGCCTCCGTCTCCGTCTCTTCGCTTGTTCTCGTTGGCTGCGCTTTGTGACAGGAGTCCGTAAAATCGTTTTGGTCCCCTGCTAATTTATCTCCAACATTTGCCTAATTTATGTTATTGCCGAGTTGTTTGTCCCGTCCCCGTTCCCGTTCCCGTCCCCATCCACGTCAATGTCCCTAAATCCTATTGACGGACAAACCCACTCTGAGCTGTGCTGGAAACCAGGCCAAAAATCGTGGCCAGCTTTAAAGCGTCGAAGGACAATTAAAAAGGCTGCAAGGGACGGCAGTACGTTGGTGGAAAGAAAAAAAATCCAACTGGGAATAAATAAAATTAACTACGAGTTGCGGTTACACATTCCAATTTGCTGTTGTTGCATTTTATGCGGCTGTGAAAGAGGCGGCTATGAAAATAAAGTGGCCGCCCTGAAAGCCCGCAACTGAGCGCCCGAGTACTCCGCTTCACTACCCTCCCCTCCGCTACGCTCCACACTCCACTAGCGGTTCATTCACGGCAAAAGCAAAAAACAAAGAAAATATAAAAAAAGAAGATGGGCAAAAAAAAAAGCACTGGAAAATTCCAACAAATACAATGCGCAATTGCAAAAGCGTTAAAAAGAGCAACAATGTTGTGCCCATGAAGAGGGACAAGGGAGCGGGTTTTGGGATTGGGGCTGGGGCTGGGGCTGGGGCTGGGACTGGTACTGGCACTGGTACGGAGAATGGATGCGATGCGGGTTTCGGGAAACCCAACGGGCATAAAAGCGCTCTCGGGGAGGGGGGTAATATAGGTGAATCTCCTCTTTCACTCTCTCCCTCCATCCCTCTCTTTGTTGTCTTTGTTGCCTTTCACAATAGTTTGCGTTTTAAACAAATGGAAAGAGTAGCCAAAAATAAAAGCAGAAACCATTTTATTGAAGATTGCGAAACGCACACAATCGCAAAGAGAAAGAGGGGGAGAGGAAGAGTGTGTGAGAGAGAGAGAGAACACCACACACGCACGGGCATGCAAAATGGAGAAAGGTACGCAAAAATGTTGCCAATCGAAATTTTCTGCCAGGGATACGAGAATATTTTTTTTTGTTCAGCCAAACTTTGCATGAGCCGTCGCCTAGTGGCCTGTTGACAGGACAGGGAGGTGGACAGGGGGGATTAATACAGCCTTGGACCACTGGGCGGAATAGAAAGCAGCAACCGAAACCATCGCGAATGAAGTCCCCACTTTAACAATTTTGAAACATTCCGCCCATAATAAAGTGCGTTTTGGCCAGCATTCAAAGTTTCCATTTTTGTTTGTTGCAGTCTGTGTTGTAGTCGGTCCGAGTATACGAGTTTGTAGGTGTAGTTGATTTTGTTGTGGCTGCTCCTGCTGCTGCTGCTGCTGCTGCTGCTGGCAGTGTGCTGACAGTGTTTGAGTTATTCCAGCATTTCGCTGAGCGAGCAACAGACAGGAGAGAGCGCGCCGTGGCAGCAGCAGCTGCAGCAGCAGTCCAACGATGACTATAAAGTTGCAACCATCCTGAAATTGTTGAGCACACAGACACGCACACACACGGCACACACTCTGAGGCACACAGAGTAAATTTATTTTCAGCAAACATCGCCTGAAGCGGAGCGCGCTACGCAAGAGGTTTCCCATACTATTCCGTCAGCGGTTTATTTTCAAAAATTTGGAACAAAATTTGATCATTTTTTCCTACTTCTAAGTTGAAGGCTGCTTTAACTCTAATAAATATAAAAATATAAAAAATATAAAATGTTCTAAAAAAATGCATTTATTTTTCTCAGGATTTAATATTCTCTAAACTGAGGGACTAGTCCCATGGGACACAACCACAATGCAATGCAATTTCAGTTGTGCTCACAAGTTGCTCGGCTCCCATCCAAATTCAAATTCAAATCCAAATCCGGAACCGCACGACCAAACACGCAGCTCCAGTTCCCAGTTCCACTTCGATGGCGTGCGGCGTGTGTCTACCCAAACCTTTATTTATGGATGGCGTATGCAAAACTATTTGCGGCCAGCAATTTGCACACTTCAAAAACACACACACACACACACACACACACACAAATGTTTGTAGCGGACACACACGCACGCAGGATGCAGAATGGGGCAGGAGGATGAGCAGCGGAGGATCAACATGGCCAGATAAGATCCGAGTGGTCATTAGTGCCATGGTAAACAAAGTGCGAGGCTGCTTTTTTATACACCGCCACGGGAGGCAGACACAGGCCCTGGGGCAGGGGGGGCGAAAAAAACAGCAGCAAGAACGAGCCACTTGACCATAAACAAACTTCACACCTCATGCTGCACAGTGTACACTGTACACTCTGTGACGAAAGTCAGAGAGAGAGAGAGAGAGAGAGAGAGAAGGAGACCTGTAGTCCTGAAGTGGACTGAAATAAACACTTGGCAATGCTGGCAGGATGGCGGCGAAGGGTAGTCGTCGCATTGTTGTGTTGTTTGACAAAGGCGCAGGACGACAGCCCACAGCCAGAGGCGTGGCCAGAGCACAGAAAGACAGAGGGGCGGTCAGCCACTCGGATATGAAAAGTCAGACAGGACAGCCGGACTGCGAAAGTGAGGGAAGGAGGAGGCACCGCTGAGCGGCACTAATGGGGCACAGGCCAGCAGGACACACGCACGCACACGCTCAGGAAAGAAAATAAGAGGAAAGGAAAGGCTGGTCGAGGTCACTTACCATTTGGACCTGGTTATTAGCCAGCTGATGTGCCACGCCACGCCACGCCACACCATGCGCCCCTCTACCTCTCGCTCTATCTGCCTTTGTTGCCTAAACTGATCAATTATCGGTAATTAGCCGCGAGAGTTTTCAATTAGCCAACTGCATTGCGAGCGTTTTGTGGCTAATGAGCATCACCGCACACACACACGCACCAGGATCCGAGTTTCCCGCCTTTGAAAAGTGTGAAATTATCAGCGAGAGGTTTTGACAATTGGCCCTGACATTTATAATTACGAACAGAGCAGAGCAGAGCGGAGCGTAGAAGCGGCACAAAGGACTTGGCCCAACAATGGCCAAAGCCAAGCCACTCAGACGCACTCGGTGGCAGCTACAGATGTCGCTCGATAAAAGTTACCGATTGCTGCTTGCCGCACACACACTCACACTTGATGATCAATGGGGACAGGCACAGGGACACTCCCAAAAGACTCGAATTATAATGAACAACAGTGTCGAGTGTTTGTGACAGGCAGACGTGGCAGAGCGACCAACACTCGGGGGCAGGGGTGTGGCTAATTATGAGCACATTGAAAATTATAAAATCAATATGGCGATGGGTGAAAAAAGGCGGCAAAAAACAAGGGGGCAGAGACCTAATGAGAGAATGGGTCTGAGGCCCTGCAGGGGATACTCTGACGATTGACCAACCCCAAGAGAACTCTTTTGCCCGCCCAACAATTGCCACACAGGCATTAATTGTTTCATTCATTTAAATATCAATTTTATGTAATTTATGTGTTCTTTAGCCTCATGGGAACTTGCCACCCCAATCATCAAGGGCTGCATTGCATTTTAGTCATCATTTATATCCCAATATTAACATCTTTCATTGGAATATTCATTTTATGTAGTTATAAAAAAGAACAAACCCATTATTCCTTCCCAAGATTAAGATCTCTTCAACTGCTTATCGGATGTCCCTCTTCTGCTCTTTGTTAGCGTTTCATCCGATTTACTCTTCATATTTGCCCTTCTCTGGGCAAGGGTATGCGGAGTTCATTGATCGCTGCACAATATTTCCGCTTCTTCTCTGTGTTTTTTGTTGTTGTATAATGTGCAGGCAAATGGTTGCCATATGGCATGGAAGTGCCTGACAACCTTGTTTGTTTCCACTGCTCCAGAGGTTGTTGCTGTTGTCCGCTTTTGACACGCCAACATGACCGCAAATGAGATTCTGTCTACCTCTCTGTATCTTGGCCTCGCGCACAATACACAACGCACACAAACAACTACAAACACAGATACTATACCCATAAAGAGCGACCGACTGTTCTGTTCTGATCTGTTCTGTGTTCAGTTTTTGTTGTTGTCGACGCCCCCCCACCCCCACGCACCTATAGAATGTCCTGTTTTCAGAGCATCCTGTCAATGACTTTTCATAAGGTTCATTTTGTTGACAGCTCATATTACAGATTTTACTTTCCCATGGAAAGGTGCTCCGTGGAGTGCGTGCAAATTGAATGTTTAGTGGCGGGAGAGTGGGGGAGCCTCATCCATAACTTGCAATTAAGGAACCCTCATTTTGCTCAGGGTAGTTGGTAGGTGTGAACCCATTGGCCGTTTAGAAAACATTTTGAAAACGCAAACAAACGAGCATCAGACAAGCAATTTCCTTTTACTTTCTGTCCCTCTAGATATCTTTCACTTTGAGAGATTTGGATCTTATATGGGAATCCCCTTGCGGTCTGCCACTGTCCCCTGGTTACCCTGGTGCTGTGCTGTGTGTAATTTAGATTTATGCGCCCCTCAGCCCCTCATCGAGCTAGTCGCTTATCTCTACATCTTGTATCGGAGTCCATCTATAACGAGTCAGGCAACGCATTTGGCGTTGATTATGTTTGATTTATATGACAGCCACCGCGTCTGTCTTCCAGTTTTAAGCCTCATCCCTATGAGGGTTGCTCTGTGGTCGTTCGGCCTGCTGAAAGAGAGAGCGGGTGGAGAGGCAGAGCGAGAGAGATGTGTTAATCCATCGGATACTAGGTTGCCAATGGTTTTTGTTTTCCACTTTCATCTCAGTCTCTCTGTGACTTTTGACTCTCGGCCGGCCTCTGGTCTCTGGTTTTAATTGAGCGCCAAAGAAGAAAGGCGCCAGGCGACACCCACATAAATCAAGCAACTAGTCTGTCATTCAGTCAGTCTACCAGTCAGCCACAAGGTCCAGCCGTCAATCATTTATGTAGTTCGGTGCGTAAAAAAGGAAACGACAATTTAACGGCAGCTATCACAAAATACTGCGAGAATCTTGCGGAGAGAGAGAGAGAGAGAGAGAGCGTGCCTCGATTATGCTACCCTTTTAAAGGCTGCCAGAGAAACTTTATTAGACTTCAGGAAAAAGGCAAAAGCAAAGGCAGAGGCAAAGGCAAAGTAGAGCCCCGGGGCCGAAACGGCAGCCGGTTTTAATGAGCCCTCAACTCAGATTGGATAGGGGATGAGATGAGTTCAGATGAGATGAGTGGGTGTGGAATGTGGAATGCTGAATGATGGGGTGGTTATGGGGGGCATGGGTTGGTGGGTTTCCTGTTTGGATTCCAGTTCCAGGCAGGCACGTGACATGACAGTTGGAGATTTTCTTTATTTTCGGCGTCAAGCTGTGAGGAGCCTGCTGCTGCCGCTGCTGTTCCTTGGGTCGGGGTTCGGTGATGATTTTTTGGGTTTTGTGAGACATTGGAAGTCGTTGAGTTGAGATCTTGTGATGCATTAAAATTTGCAAGTTTTGACTTTGGCTTTGTGTGTGTGTGCCTGTGTGTGTGTGTGTGTGTGTGTGTGTGGGTGCTGGTCGTATTCCAGTGTGTGTGTGAGTGACAGTTGTGTGTCAGTGGCACGCTTTTGCCTGCTTTTGGGAGCACCACTCTTCACTCCACTCTCCACACTTCCCACAAAACAAACACACACGAAGACACTTAATGCAAATGTCGCTTTTCTGCGTAGCTGCCTCGCGTTTTAATGAGCACACTCACATACAGACACACAAAACACACACACACAGAGAGACACAGATATGCATACATGCATAAGTTGGGGCAGCCCACATTGCAATCTCATCTATCTCTCTCCCTCTGCCGCACTCTCTCGCTGGCGGGGGCCCACCGGTCTACTCTGCTCTACTATGAGCTGCGACTGTGAAGCAATTAAAACGAAATAAGCAAAGTTTTTCGCCCGGCAAACAATTTTCCAGCGCAGCATCCAAGCCATATGCACAAATGCCACCAGGCCACACACGCACAGAAAGAGGCTCAAAGCAAAAGAGTTAGAGTCAGAGTAAAGTGTGCAATGGCCATGCTTCAATTAACTGCAACTCCCTCCAGCTGCACTCCACCTCCATCTGCACTCGCACTCCACGCATCTACTACCAACTCCATTTTAGGTTAAAAGCCCATTTGCCACTCAATCAGTTTGCATCAAGTATTGTTTTAAAAGCATTTTCCTGCATCATTATTCTCTGTTCATTGACTGCCGCCAGTGCCAGTAGCTGCACCATTCCCATTCCCATTCCCACTCCCACTCCCACCACCGTTTTGCTAGCCTTGATCCTATTTGCGCTTTTCTTTTGCCGTTCTGTTCTTTCTGCCGCCTTCAAGTGGAAGTGCAACACAAAACACCATGTGATGTGCAAAGGTGTGAAGGTTGCCGCATGCCATGCCTCGGGCGTTGCAGCATCTGGAGCAGCATCAGGAGCAGGAGCAGCAGCAGAGAGACGGAACGCACAAAAGGCTAATGCCCCGGGCAGAGGGGAGACTGAAATGGCGGCAGCTTCGCTTACGAGGTGCAACAGCCTGCCAAGTGAAAGTATTATAGTGGAAGTCAGAATGTACGACAACGTGTTCCATTTTAATGCCAGCGCCCACTTGCTAGAGAACTTTGAGCTGGAGCAGCACCTACTCTTCGCTCTTCAAGCATTTTTTTATATTTTTTCTGCATTTATGGAACTACATTTTGTGCTGTTTGCCACTGGATTTATGGGTCATTGAGAGATGTTTTGGGCGTGCAAGAAGTGCTTGTGCAATTTACATATGCGCAGGTGGAACTGAAAACAAAACAAGAAGGGTTTGCATTGTGCTTGTGATTTCACTTGCAATAACATATCCTCAATTGTGCGTAAACATATGTACATATTTATTGTACATATTGTACATATGTGTGTACATACATATATAATTGCAGCATTGTAATTAATTAAGAGTTATTAGATTCAAAGTACATTTCTATTCCTTTCTTTCTTGCTTTTAAGACTGATAAAAGTTCATAAATTTGTCATAGTTGAAGCACTTTTAATTATTCTAATTATGTACATATCTTTAACAGCTGAGAGTACTTATGGCAGGTTATATAGGATGAAGATTCACATTATTTAGGTTTTAGGCCAAGTTACATATAGGAAATATAAAGCCATTCCCCGAATCCCAATTTGGGAATGTCAAAGGTGCTTCTGTATAATTATAGATACACGCGTAAGGATAAAATACCATTGAAAAAGTTTCCTAGAATATCAATCTTATATTCGATTGACACATTCCTTTGCGAATTTTGATAATTCTGAAAATGGCACAAATGCTGCCACCACCTGTGTGCCGCCACACTTAACGAAGGCATCATGTTGCTAGAACAGCATGTTGACAATGCGCTCGCAACTTCGCGTGCCGCAACACCAAACGAAGGCAACATTTGTTGACAATGTCATGTTGCTGGGATTCTGAGGGAACGAAAAATATTATTTTTCCACAGATATTTGCTCTAATAGCATACTGTCTGATAACAAAAATGTTAAATATTTTATATTAAAATATTTTCTAATATCAAGAATCGTTATAGATCAGGCTATCTACTGAAAAGCCTTATTTAAATGCCATGGCAATCCATTCGTCTTAAACTCGTTGATTTGTATTAGCTCTATACTAATTAATTCTGCTCATTGTTGCTCAGGCAATCCCCTTTGAATCCTAAGCTACTTATCACATGTTCTTTCCTGGCTCCTGCAAAATTAAGCCTATGACTCGAAGGACCATGAAAGGAGCACACCATAAGGTGACAATATATCTCGGGAGGAGTGGTATAACATAGCCAAGAGCGGATAATGGAGGCGCAATCATTCCAGTGGTCAGAGAACGACTCAATTAGGTCGTTACTTTTGGGTGGATTAGCATTCAGCTGGCATGTCCTCAGGGGGTTTAGTGACCCGACCGACTCCATGCTGCCATGGCATGGCGTGAGCTTCGACGAAAGGCTTGCGGGCCACTTGGCTGTCAAATTAGTGCCTAGTTCGAGCTCTCTGGGTCACATAATTGGCCTGGCCAAAACTTTTTACACGCAGGCATAAAAGATTTATGGAAATTATGCATGTGTTTTGTTTATGCGGCTCTGCAGAGGATGCCGGGATTTATGAGTGGGACCTAATAAATCACACAGATACACACCGACAACTTGCGGACTCGAGGAAGCGCTTCTAGTCGTCGCCCATTAATTGGCTGCAAAGAAAACAACATTCTGGCAGTTGCCAAAGGTCACGTCTTCGGGTGGCTGGCTGGGTGGTTGCTGCAACATGTTGCAGGCGCCGGCATTTTCCGACCCGCAAACGAGAGAGCGAGAGAGTGAGAAACCCGAAGGGCGGACGACGATGTGAAAAACTGTGAATGATATGGCAGGCAGTCAGCTTTGCCGACCAGCCACAGCCTTCGTACAGCGTACAACACTCTGTGGCAGCAGCAACAACAACAAAGGCAGCACAGCAAGAGCAGGAGGCAGCAGCAGCCGAGCAGCGCAGCAGCGGCAGCCGTGGCAGCTGCGATATTGTTTAGTTCTTATCCGTGGCCCGTTCCGTGTTGTTCGCCGTGCGGGTGTGTCTCCGAGTCTCTGCTCGGCCTTTTCCAGTGCAAGCATCGCTCTCAGTCCGACCGATAATATCAACAGAAATAAACAGGGAATTTTTTTGTCACTTCCACTTGCAATTTATGGCTCTAATTAACGAGAGCAACAGCAGCAAGAGGGAACAAAGGAAGAGCCAAGACATTAGTGCGTGACACTCGGATCTTGTGGAGTGCTGCGCATCGTACAGGTCGCGTGTGACCGGGCCCCACCCCATCCCCCTTAGAGTGCCTGAGAATCCTGGCCCGTGCCGGGTTCTCCACCGATTCCACCGACCATCGGTGGGCGCCTCTTAATTTCGCGTAAAAATAAACATCGCGCCAAGCAAACAAACTGTGCCGAGCAGCGTACAAAAAAAAAATCAAATAAGAATTGAAATTTAGGCCAAAGCGGATTACCAGACAGCCGACAGTGGAAAAGCGGAAAATAAAGCAAGCCCAAAGCCCAAGTACAAGCCGGTAGCAGGAGGTTCTCCTCCCAAGGCAAGGGAAAAGTGTGCGAAAAACGGGCAAAAAATCACCCAAAAAAATAATAAAGAGAGAAACAACAATAAGTGTGCGTGGAGAAAGTGAAAAGTGAATTGCGGAAAAGCGTCAAAGACAGATAAACATTGTGTGAGTGCGTGAGAGGAGTGAGTGGGCGGGCAGGGCAGTAAATCATATGGAAATTTGAGCCCGTCATGCGGACTCATTAACGCTTTGCAGTGGGAGAGCCGAACCACAGATTCAGCTTCAGCTTCAGCTACAGCACCACTCGAGTTGCGTGTGGGTCATCAATTAATCCACTGGCAGCAGCAACAAAACCACAGCTACAGCTACAGCAACAAAAATTAAAAGTGAGTTTTCGCACTTTACGTACCAAACAAAAAATCAATCAAATCAAAAATCAAAAAGCATACAAAAGGGCAGCAGCCTTAAAGCACAGAAAGAGGCAAAAGATATTAATGACACAATAACACACTGCGGTTTCATTTGTAGTGGCAAAAGTATCTGCAGAGAGTGTGGGCGCAACAGTTCGTCGGGGGGGTCAAGAGAGAAGCTCTGACTGTCTGTCTGTCGCGTGGCAGCATAATTTATCACAATTG
This sequence comes from Drosophila guanche, assembly GCF_900245975.1. Lineage (NCBI taxonomy): Eukaryota > Metazoa > Arthropoda > Insecta > Diptera > Drosophilidae > Drosophila > Drosophila guanche. Next base: position 3,186,443 of record NW_022995747.1, on the reverse strand, counting down.
TCATCGAGTGAAAGTGCAGCAGTAGCAGCAGCATCCACCAGATACAAATTGTTTATGCAGACAACCTCCCCCAACAGCTTTGCACACACCCTACATATATTGTATGTACGGGTCAGTGCATTAGAACAATGCTCATCTCGTTGTACTGGCTATTGAGCGAAAAGTTTTGCCCATTTTTCTTTGCTGTAAGGGAAAAACATAAATTAAAGTTACCCAACTTGTTGTCCCCAGCAGAGAGGAGTTTCGGAGTTGGAGGAAGAGGCCTTGAAAGTTCTTCTGCCTTTTGGATTAGCACAAGAAACTCATACATGGACGGGTGAGTGGAGGTCCCCACTGACCTCCCTTTGATTTGTGGCCCTGTAAGCCCTGCAGCTTACAGCTTCTTTCATTTGCAACTTGCTTACACAACTGCAGCATCGTTTGCTTATGTCCAGAGATTTGTTTGTCTTTTAAAATTTGTTGAAAACAATCTCAGATATATGTAGAATATACCTTCAAACACGACAAAAGTTGTGTGTGTGTGGAAACTTTCTGCTGCATTTTAAATTGAAGATTGATTTTGTCTTACCACTGCCCTGGCTTAGGCTGCACAATTATCTCTTTACAGAGTCCAATAAATCTCCAACCTCTCATACCACTGCCAGCCAAAAGGTAACCTTGGCCACAATCCGCACAAATCTTTGGATAAATTTCTCTAAGCGCCTCTCGGCGCCTTATGCCTTCTGGCCCAAAAAACGCTGTACAGAAAATAAGCCCCACACACACACACAAAAAATAGAAAAGAAAAGAAAAACTGGTGTGGAGCGGTACATATGGCACACATAAAAACCAAATCACAAAATCCAGTGCACCAACCGGTCTGTTTCCCGGCTTCCCTGCTTTCTTTTCTCCCAGTCCCCCCAGCAACACAAAATGGTATAAACTCATATAAATGCGACCGCCGCAGGATATTTGCAAGAGCCAGTGCCATGAGCCGGCCCCAGTTTTTGTTCCCCAATCCCATGCCCAAGCCAGAACACTATAGCTATAGGAAGATTCAGAGAGCTATAGTGAGAGAATCGCGAGAGTTGGGACCAGCAGCAGGGCACACAAATGTGTGCTGGCATGTCCAGAGCATAGTCTATTAAAGCAAACAGAAATCCAGCCAGCACAGAGAAAGGAATGGAATGAAATGGAAAGGCAAGGAAAGCCAGGAGCAGCACACCCACTCCTGAGTGAAAAATATGAACAAAACACAACGAAAATCCCGAAATGAAACAAAGCGAAACGAAGCACATACAAATTTGCGTGCAATTGTGGGGATGGGGTGAGAGCAGTAAGCAACAATAAATGAAATTTAGTTAAATGCATAAAAAAAAGAATTCAATTTTGTGTGTAGGAGTGTGTCAGTGCGTGTGGCAACGAGAGGGATAGAGAGAGGTGGAAAGGGAGAGCAGTGGAACAGTTTGAATGAACAATAAAACTTTCGATGCATATTTTATTTGACTTTTCTGCTGCAATTTTATGCATAATAAATTCTGTGCAGCCCAGAAGCTGCAGCAATCGCCCCTTGAAAATGGGAAAATACTCGAGTGTGGAAAATGCAATCAAAATCGAGCAGAAAGGAAAACAATCTAGGGAAATTCTCCTACTCGTACTCGTACTCTCTCGTGTGCGCGACTTGTAAATAATGAAGAGTATTCATGCAAAATACATGATAAACGAGAGTTGGATAGCTTGAAGCGTTATCCATTTGCAATTCTATTAAAATCGAATGAAATTAATCCCCCAGCCACCACGTTGATGCATTGCTTTTCTTTCCTGGAATAATTGTGATAATATGCAAATTTTCTATCCACATTCCACAAGGTATACGTTTCGCTTTCCCTTGTGCGCTTGCTATCCACGCGTGAGGCGGCTTGGCTAAGTATTTTCCGTATAGATGAAAATCTATGCACATTTCCCTATTAACGAAATTTACAAAATGGCATCGTGTTTGCCTCCCCGAACGTGGCTAAGCCGTGCAATTAAAACGGTGGCCATTGAAGGCACTTAGAGAGTGCATTTCATCTCGGTGTGCAGCATCGTGGAGCACCAGGGTGAATGCTGGCATGAGGACTGCATGCCCACGTCCCATGCAAATTGTTGCAAATTATCGGCGTAAATTGCATTTGGCTTTAATGAGTAGAGAGCGCCTGAAACCGGGCTGTCCTGGCTTGGCTGGGTCCTGGCTTCTACCATTCCAGGCACACCCATCACTCCCCCGCTCCATTACTCCGTTGAAACTCAAAGTTCAATTATGCTTCCGCATCGCCACCAGCAAGCATCCACGTCCCGCGACGACCCTGTCGTGAGTCGTCGCTTTTTGCCACTGTTTGCATTTAATTTCGCATTTCTGCTGCTGCCTCTGCCACTGCCGCTGCTGCTGCCTTCTGATTTATGTATTTTTCCTCTGCCGTGGCCGTGGCAGCCGCCTGTGGAGCGAAGCGACTTTGCATATTTATTTTGTATCTATTTCCATGTGGAGGAGGCGTCTCGTCTCCTCGTAGGCTTCGATTTGCGTGTTGTCACGTCGCGGCTTTCCAAGTTTCGTTGCCCTTGTCATATGTGTCTGTGTGTGTGTGCAAATACTCTGCCTCAGATATTTGAGATTCTAATGCCTTTAAAGTGCTTCGCGTGATTTGCATACACATCGATGTAGATGAAGGCTCTCGCAGACTTACGTTGACCTTCCCTCTGGGGGCTGAAGCTCGGGATGGACCATGTCTCAATTACAATTCCTTGACCTCTGTCTCCCACAACCCGGGGCAGACATCAATCTGTCTCACTTTCTGGAGTGGTCCGGCTCTGTCTGGCCTTAAATTTATTTTGATAATTAGATAATAATGTTATGTACCGCTTATCACATAATGCTAATTGTTTTTCCGAGCTAATTGCCGGCAATTGTTGCAGCCATGCGATGCCATGCTTCCAGACAGTCTAGATACAAGTCTCTCTGGCTGTCTGTCTCTGTCTCATCCGTGAGTCTGGGGCATGGCATCCGTACGTTCGTGGCAGCAACAATAATTTATCAATTTGCGCTCTACGGAGCCCAGTCCGTGTTGTCGGAGCAAATGAAGCGAGCATGGAAAAACGAGCTCATCTGATGTCAAACATACTTAAGCAGGGGGAGGCAAACACACCCAAGAGACAGGACAGAGACTGGCAAAAGAGAGTGCCACATTTTAGTGGCCTTTAATGCAATAGAAAACACAAGCAGCCATAGGAAAATAACCATTTGAATGGGAATTGTCTATTAACGGGTTGCATCCTATATGCCATGGGTAGAATAAGAAGGCAACAAAGACCATTGGCCAGGGATAAATGCGATTTTTGCAGTCAGCACGGGCACTGGCACTGGCACTGGCACTGGCGATTGCATTTACCAAACAAAAAATTCCCAAATGCGTGGATTCTGTTCGCCATTTGGGCAGCAGCGATATTCTCACGATATCTGGCAGGAGCTTCGATTAATGTCTGGCGTCGCTTAATTGGCTTTCTGTGTTGCGATTTCACCTGGATTGCTGTTGTCGCTGCTGGCTGGGAGCTCCTCTGGTGCTCCACTGCTGCGGCTGCGGCACGATGCTCCGCTCAAGGATGGAGCAGCAAAAAGCACACCAAGAGCATTTGCATTTAGATTGAATTCGGCTGGCGTTTGCTCTTCTTTTTTTTCGGCTCTGTCTCTGTCTCGCCTCCTCTCTCTCTCTCTCTCACTTTGAGTGATGCAAGCTGAGGAAATCAAAATCTCTCCCACACCAACACACACACACACACACCAGAGAACTAACAAGCAAACACACACAGACAGACAGAGAGCTGGAACAATGGCGAATCCGCCATCGATGAGGAGAGAGCAATGGGGGAACTGAAATGAAGGCAAAAAAGAAACCCACAGCCATAGCAGCCAGAAATGTCGTGCTCCAACCCCAGGCAACTCCACAGAATTCGACAGAACGTGGATTTTTGTGGCAAATCTTAATTAAATGCATAATTCGTATTTATTATTCAAATGTTTTTGATTTATGCAAAGCGCGTCGCCGTACCTCGTTCTCGTCGATGTTCTCTGCGTGTTTCATAAATATTAATTCGAATATTTTGTACCACAAATGTGAAGAGGATTTTGCATTCCATGGTTGGGAAATTAAGCAACTATTATGTTGACAGCTGCAATGCAGGAAAGTGTGGTCATAATTGGAGTACAGTGTAGTGGCATGGAATGGAGTGGTCACAAATATCCGATCTGCTACCATATAAACTATCTCGTATCTCTCTCGCTTTTGGCATGCAGTTGAAAAGTGCTTGTATCCCTTTTGAATAAATTAATGTCAAAAGTACTTTGGCTTTTGATTTTGATTGATGATTGTGTGCGCCTGTATGAGCAGCGGGGACTTAAAGCTGCTTCCACAGCCATCGAAACAATGGAAGGCATCAAAGGCCAAAGCCAAAGCCAAAGCCCAGCCCCCGCTTGGCGGGTAAGGGAGCTTTGACTCGCATGCAAGTGAAGTGGCTGCTCTGCTGCCTCCTTGCTTTGGCAGTTGCTTCTTGCTCTGCATAGAAATTACGCATAAATAACCAGCCATGAGAATGCCTCGCTTCCGCCAATGGTCCATGCTCCATGCTCCATGCAACATGCCCCATGCCCCTATGCTCTCATGCCCCCATACCCGTGGCTGTCTGTTGCAGCTTTTGAAAGCGGTTGCATCATCATCCTTGTCATCATCCTCGCTGCACCGTTGACAACGCCAATCCGCAGTCAATGACAGCCGGCCCTGGCTCTTGTGCTCTTGTGCTCTTGGCCTCCTGGTTGTTGCCTTGTTGACATGGCGCTGGGTCTGGCTCTGGCTTTACAGCTGGCTCTGGCTATGTGCCACACGCACGTGCGTGGCAGTAGGATGGGGTGGGGAATGTGGGAGCCTTTGTCCCAACCACAGACGCATCAATCAGCTGTGCTCCTTAGAGCCTTCGATGATATAAAATCATGCGAGATGGAGAACCTTTTGCCTCTGCCTTTGCCTTTGTTTTGTGCAACTCGTCCTGGGCGTGGCCGTGTAATCAATTACGTGGCTTCATTAATCATGCAAATACCAAAGGCAGCAAAAGCAGGAAGAACTGAAACAACAGCCGCGCTCCCATTCTCATTATTGATTTTGTCAAGCGTGTCTCTGCTCCTTCTGCTGCTTACTACCTATAACTGACGTCAAAGTCTGCTCTCTTCAGCCCTGTTCTTCGCTTGAAAATTAATAAATTTTTCCAAGAAGACGATGCCACAAAAGAGCCAAAGACATGACTGTCAGCCAGACGCTGAGTGAGTGAGTGTTAGTCAGTTAAGGAGGTAGTCCCGTATCCTCTGGAGTCCTAGCGGTGGGTTTTGTATTTCTCATCGGAGGACATCCATTGTGGCTGGCTGGCTTCCCTGTTGTCGAGCATATTTGCATAATTTCACCAGAAACGGCGTCGTTTTGACAGGCAATGACGCCTCCTCTCTATGTGCCATATTCAAGGTTAATTTGTTTCGCCAAACAAACTTTCGACTGCGTCCCAAAGTATGCTAATATTTTTCTCCCTTCCTGCGATTCGACTCGCATTTTATTTGCTTTTGCCAACATTTTGAGGCCTTCATAATGAAGTTTCAACGGCATACATCCACATCCACACACCCGTATGCAGATACGCATTAAGCGCACTCGCAGACATCCTACGCGTGAGTGTGTACGTACATATCCATTTGGATTGTGGTTCGTCTCACTGGGGACACCGTACCCAGATCCAGGGACCAGAAACCAGAACCAGAACTCGAACCATGGACCAGAGATGTGGGATCAATGTGGGTCTGCGCTGAGCTGCATTAAAAATGAAAGCCTTTGGAATTCGCTTGTTAAATAAAATTTTATGTAAATGATTGAATGAATTGTGGAGAAGAGTGGAGTGGAGAGGAGAGGAGTGTGGGGGAGGAAGAGAGGTATCAAAATGGTGTCGTTAAAATGCTTTTCAGAGCTCTCCCTCTCTCATCCGCTCTCCCTTCTGGCCAAAAGCCCGTTGTTGTAATTGATTTTGCTTTCAATTGCTCTGCACGAACACTTCCACATTCTCCGCTTTTGAAAAGCCGTTTATCGTGGCCTGTGTATGGCTGTGTAAATCCATCTTGATGCACATTGTGTGACTGCTTTAACCGCTTCCCTGTCTCTCTCTCTCTCTCTCTCTCCCTCGCTTTTCATCAGAGACTTGCCCAATGTTTCCGCACTGCGTCCAACTTAAAAGCCTTTGAGTCCTGCGGCTAGTCTTACAGTAGTCCTGTGCCGTGTCCTGTTTCCTGTTTCACATGCTTTCGTTTCGTTTATTTTTTGTACTTTCTTTATTCTTTTTTTTTTGACTCTTTCGCGGATTATCTGAATGGCGGTGTCTCTGTCTCCGGCTGAGTCTTGTTTATGCGACTTAAAAATGCAAATTTACGTTGACATTTAGCGTCTCAGGAAGAAGGTAAATGACTACCACACTTACTACAGGTATGTGGAGAGTGGGTTAGTTGAGTGCCCAACCCAACGCTAATTACATGCAGCCATCCAAGTGTTCGCTGAGCCCTCGGTCTTATCTGCCTTCGAGCCACAACTACGGGTACGGGTACACGCCGTTGAGTGCTGGGTTTTACGACTTGCTAATCTCCAGCTACTAAATTCCCAAATGATGTGAGAGGCAGTACCGAGTCGAGTTGTCATAAATATGCACATACAAATGTACATGGAGCATAGCACATAGCATATTATAATACGCGAATGCATGTAGACTCTTTTGGTGGCTAATGCGATTTCTGTAAATTGACAGCTACGTGACAGTCCTTACGACTTTAATGACAAGAACAACATGCGACTTACGGCAACAGCCACATTGATGACAAGTGGGCAATATTTTATGGGCTTGGAGAAAGGGGGTTTGTCAGACTGCCAGACTGCCAGACTGCCAGACAGCTTCCCACAGAGATCAGCAGAGGCTCAGCTCTGTGTTGGGGTGTGGAAGCCACAACATGTGTGCCTCACATGCAATTTTTTGGGGTTTCAGACAATCAGCATTGACATTTGACATTTGTGAGCTGCTGCTGGGGCCTCTCTGGCGTTTGACAGAGTGAAAAGCCGAAGCAAATTGAGGATGCTGCAGCCCTCTGCTTTGCTCTGTCCAGACGATTGCAAGTTATTGCAAGGGAGAAAAGAAAAAATGATAAATTGAAAACTCATAAATTATGTCAAATTATAAAAGCAGAAGAAAGCAGTCGCAGACCCAGTCCAAGCCCGCATTGGGCTCAGCCTTCGTTCTCGTTCTCGTTCTTGTTCTCCTCTCCATCTTTCTCCTTCGCTGCTGATGATGACGATGTTGTCTGTATAGAGGTGGTGGTGGGCAGTCGCAGTCGTTGTCAACTTCAAGCTCGTTGCTCATTTTGTCAGTTGAGTGAAAATATTCTTGACATTTATTAACATTTTCCTCCTCGAGTGGCCACCGCGATGGGGACGGCAATTAAATATGCCCAGAATGTAACCATTTTTAATGATATTTATTAAAGTAGGTGGTATTGCTCCAGCAAACATAAATCATTTTCCTTTCCATATCTTTGTTAATGTTCGTGTTTTTGTTTTTGTTTCGCAACTGTCGGGATGTACGCTTTAAAGAGCATTTAAAAGCGACCTGAATCCGACTGCTGACCAAAGACTGCCATAACTCAATGTCAATTTGAGAAACGGCCAAAGAACAAGGGCGGATCGTGGAGAGGCTTTCTGTGGTCGAGGAACCGCAAGGCAGAAGCCGATTCAACGGGAGAAGATGAAGTTGAAGTTGCGTCCGACAGTTGCCAGTGCTTTTCCCTTGACCAGAATGAAATCAAAATATATACGTAAATGTTTGGTATTTAAAATGACGAGTCTACAGTGCCTACAGTGTCTACAGTGTCTCCACTCCAATCCCCAACACCCGAGTGTGCTCCTGATACAGATACAATATACATGTAGCCGCATCTTGTGGATTTGGGACTCTGGCATTCTGTTTAGCACGTTGCCACGATGATGCCAATGCCGATGCCGACAACGTGGTGTGTTTTATTTTCGGTAAATGGAAATGGAAATTCTATTATGTAAAACATACACACAGATGTCTTTCTCACTCTCTATCTCTCTGTCTCTATCGGTCTCTGTCCCTGCATCCAGCAGATACATTCTGGTTTGTGCTCTGCGGCTGATGCTAATTTTGATTTATTTAAATATTGTTTCATTTCCTTGAACTGATTTGTCTGAATCTGGTTATTTATTTGGTTTTATTTTTAAAGTGTTTGCATTCCGCCTGATGCTCTGCTGGTCAGTCTCATTCTCTCTCTTGGCATGTCTCTTCGGGTTTGATTTTAATGTGTTTGTCTGCACTTGAAAGCCTATGCAAACAAATATATTTTACTTCTAACGGTTGGCATTTGCTCGTACCGTACTGTTTGCTGATTTTGTTTTCGTTCTCTTCAAAGGCGACAGTAGAATTCCAGCAACCTTGGGGAATAGCCTCAGAAATCTCTTTGGGAGCATGTTCCATTTGTAAATTCTGGAGAAATATCTTCCTTGTCTTTTCTTCGGGCCCTCTTTCGCTCCCTCGCCGCAGCAACATTTGTCTGGCTTTTACGTGTCATGTCACCCCAGAGGGTCTAAATTTATACCAGACGACGCGTCGATTTATGGTGCAGTGTCAATATGAGGACTGCAGATGGATCGGCTGAACGTTCCGCAATTCTTTTATATATACTCCCATTCTAATGGAGTTGTACAAATCAGCTTAAAGAGCCCAGGGCTGGCTGGAATTTATGAGCATTTAAATGCGCCAAAATGTATGCCATAATCATTGTTAATGCACCACGCGCCATCTGATGCATTGTACTGCTGCCACAACAACGTGCAACATTGCAACATTGCGATTGCCATCAGTGGCAAGTGCAACACAGCAACAGCAACAGCAACAGCAACAGCGGCAACAGCAGCTCATCCGCGGCTCAGCCAGAATTTAAAATTCGCCTTTTTTGAGCGAATGTTGTAATTAATTGGAAACTGTTTATAAAATGCGAGCCATATGGAATTTGTGTGTTGTGTTGTGTACTGTTTTCTTTATGCCTCTGCATAAATTGAACATTCAATTATGCAATGGTGTATGGGTCAGTGCATACACTCAGCGAGAACATGCCTGAGAATTCGGAAATGATTAAATTATTTTCCAATAAATATTTTTTATTTTTAATTTGCAATTTTTCTCTGAGTGTATGGCATGGTGTTTGTGTGCTGGTGGGGTTATTATGCAAATTATTTATTGTGTGAATGAAATGTAAATTTTTAATTGATTTAAAAAAAAGAACGCTAGCACGTTCCCTCTCCCTCGCTTTCTCTCTTTCGCTCTCTCACGTTTATAGTGAAACTCGGTCACATGTCGTGGCACGCGATTTGTGCCATTTGTCGCGCTCGCCGCGCCGCGCCGCGCCGTTTGGACTACTCGCTGTATGCCCGCGGCATTTTGGGGCCGGTCTGGGTGGCAGTAACAGTAACTCTGACTGTAACTGCATCCAAACTGTTGACATTCACGCACAAATTGGATTTACTAACGAGTTGTGGTCCGCTCTCCCCAAGGGTGGGGAGGAGCTACTCCACTGACGGTTGCCTGCTGTTTGTCACTTTTGGCACTTTTGTTATCGTATTCCCACACCCCCAGCCCCCGCCATCAGCCTTCTACTTGGTTGTCAAACACAAAAAAGCCAGGCAAAAGAAGAAAAAATGGCTAAGGAGAGGGCCCGGTGGAACGCGAAGCTTTCGCGCCTGTTATTTATGGCTTCGATTATCCCCGCACACAATGGCCAACAAAGAGGAGCCCGGAAAAGTGTTTGCCCAAAAGCGAGAAGGCAGCAGGCAAACGGCTTGGCAACGAGTCGGCGGCTCTGGCAATAAAACAAAAACCAAACGCACACGCATACGCTCCGTCCCATTTGGGGGCTGGGGAGCGCGTGTGGGCATGGTCGCTCTTTGGTTATTTTTGGGCGGGTGCGTCCCAATTTCGGGGGTCAAAGGCAAAGCATCGAAATCACAGAAGCAGCACAAGGACATGCCGCTCTAGTCAGCCAAAGCCCGCCAAACCAGCCAAAAGAGGCTTTACGTATTTTCAATAGTTGCCATTGTGAAAACACACACATCCAGAACAAACACACACACTCACACACACACATTGGAGCCACAAACCGTGCCCGACCACTATACACGAGGGAATACTTTTCACTGTTGAGTGCCACGACAATGTGATACCTGGCAGTCGGTTGACAAGGGCATAATGGATGTAGCTGAAAGTCTACAAGTGATAAATGTAAAACGATGCAACGGCAGAGGTTTTGGGATCTATGATTAGGAGTCGATAGAGAAGGATCATTGCATGGCATATTAGTATATTCTATATTCCAACTCTTTGCATCTACCAGTGGCACATACCCTCTGGCTTTCACAGAAATTTGCATAGATTCCATATACCCTTGTGCTCCGCATATGACTAGCGGGCATAACAATCAGAGCGAGAGGGGAAAACACACACAAATACACACACACACACACACACACACACACACACATATACATATGTGTCACATGAGGACAGGGAAAATCTGTGTATCCTGATTTCAATGTTTGAATTATGATTTTCATGAGTCGAACTTTTAGTTTGATTTTTGCTTCGGTTTCGTCGCTTTTGTCATTGTCGTTGTTCGCCGTCTGTGTGTGTGTGTGTGTGTGTCGGTCTCGGTCTCGGTCTCGGTTTTGCTATGCCATTCGATGTTTTCGGGTCTATCCGGGCAAAATTTATACGAGTATGTGCCCCACTAATGCGGGCACTTAAACTACACAAGCAAAATGGCTTCGCTGTCGCTGTTGCTGTTGCCGTGTCCCTTCTCTCCCTCTCCCACTCCCTCTCTCTGGCTCTCGCTCTCTGGAGACTTTTGACCCAGGCCATGTGAAAATGACTGAAATCGTATCGAATGGAAATCAAAGGTCACTTTTGGGATCAATTCAAAAGGAATTGCCGCATTCAAATCGCTCCGAGGCACTTGTGAAAACATCGAACGAGAGGAGCAGGGTAACTGGTAGCTGGAAAACCAGGGTTGGTTGGTAGATGCCAGGACATGTGTATGTACTTCTATGTAGATGTGGGGGATGTGGCTGCCATAGATATTCAAACTAAATGGCGTCATCTATACCATGAGAGCACACATGGATGTGTGTGTGTGGGTGCTTGTCTCTGCTGACTGTCGATAGGAAATGAATTTTAATGATTGCCCGACAAAAACTTTGGCCATGTCTGATCGGATGGCTTGTTTGTCCCAGCCACGAATACGGTGGCTTCATGGTTGAGACGGGACGGCGTACCGACGCCTCGATTGCTTGTTGTTCGGTTCGAGGCAGCCGAAAACTTTGCACATTAAACTGTTTATTTTAAGTAGGCGATAACTGAGAGGCAGCCGCATATAATCTGGCTTCAACTTTGGCCCACGGCTGAGTCGCACAGAGCCGCCCATATGCCTGACACTCCGTCCTGCCTCCCTCCATGCCTGCCATTTTTGCGGTATGGCAGCGTCGGCGCTCGAGTGTTGTGCAAAATGCAAACAATTTTCCATGAAGCGGCACGTGCTACGCCTCAGCCATTTCGTATCTCAGCTGTTGGCAATCTGTCAAGAATCCGCCAATCCCCCGTTTTTGCCTCTTTTACGGTCTATTTTTGGTCAGGCTAATTAAAAATCTGCACTTTCGACTCTAGAAACTAGAATGCAAAAGGCAGAACCCAGCAAGCAGAGAGCAGAATGCAGTATGCCAAATGCAAATGCATTTGTGTCATTTCGTATTTATGGTACTATTAATTAAATGGCCAAGTACATTTTGCTCCTTGGACAGCCGAAGATGCTCTTTGCCTGCTAATTAAGGAGAAGCGTTGCCAGCCCCCTCCTGGCATTGGTAATTGGTTTTGGCTTTTCCGAGAAGAAGGGTAGCCCGTGTACCCTTTCCCAGAGTTCACGCTCCAGCGCTCCCTTCCTGCCTTTCAATTTACTTTTTAATTGATTTCACAGCGCTTGGCGCTTTGTTTATTTTTCTAATTAATACGAAAAAGAAAGTTGCAAGTTCTTTTGTGTTGGCCAGCAGCCAGGTATTCGGCCCAGTCGCACTTCCCCCTCGGAGCTGCGTGACACGTATCTTGGCCACACTATGGATTCCCAGTGGTATAAGTGGATTAGTACAGCTCTCACTCTCGCACATATACATTACACACACATGCAAGCGTCATGTGGGGGAAAGTTGAACAGTGCTTTAAGAAGGCATAATTAATTAGTTATGGGAGATGGGTTTTGCCCGATGTACTGTGCTTTTTGCCGGCTACTCTATCAGCCACAAACCCGACCCTCACCATATAAGAGAATAAATAATGAAAGATAAACACAGCAGAGTCAGTCAAGGCTGACAGACAAGAGCGGCAAAAACAGGCCAAAGGGATATCATCTGGCTACAGATTGCGGGGGAACGTCATGTGTTTGAATGGAATAAGCCTCGTCACGCCTCCTATTGTGGCCTGGCAACACCGATCGCCCTCTTTTGTTCGAGGCAGGTGACAAGCTAGAATCTTAAAGCAGACATCCAACTCGAAGTACTTGGCCTCCGTCTCTGCCCGTTTGCCGTAAATTTAATTATTGGCATTGGCAAGTCGGGCGCGGCGCTTAGTTTTAAGGCCCCTGTTGCCGGGTGAAGGAAGTCTTGATAAATTAGATATTTAATTCAGAGAATTCAGGAATATAAAAATGGCAGCCAGCCCTACCCCAAAACAAGAAGCGTTAAATAATTGTTTCTGACAAAATAACAAAAAAAAATTCCAACCACGAAAAGGGTTCGTCCAACAGAAAAAAAAGATAAATGAAAAAAGATCCAACAAAACTTTGGGCCGCATTTAGCACGTTGTTGCTGTTGTTGCTATTGTTGTTGCGGGGCGGAAAAAAGTTCGGAGCTGAAGATTATTAATTGAAGGATTAAAAGGCGTTCAAAGGGAAACGGAAACGAAATGCTTTGCGGCTTGCTGCCAAACTAACTTCAATTTAAATTCAAATTTTGTGCACTGCCTCGGGGTGGGAAGTCCTTTTGGCGGGGGCAGCGTTGACACGTGTAAGTATTTTTAGAAAACTCAAAGCGTTTAATTTAATTGCAGCAGCTGTTAATTTAAATTGGTAGAACTTTACGGCGCTGACAAATGCGTCGACATCAATATTAAGCAGAGTTCACTTCGAGCAACACAGCAGAGCGTAGAGAATTTAAAGCCACTCCAAGGGAAACTGTATAAATAAGTAAAGCTTTTTCCACTTTGATTGACGGATGAGTCGGGGTGGGGCAGAAGGGAAGTCAAGCTCAAGGGGCAAGGTCTGGTCTGGCCTAAATGAAAATCTGCGTCAGCTGCGTCACCTGTGATCCAGGCGCATGTTGTCAAATTTCAGGTAAGTTTGGTGGCAACCACAGACCGGGCCACAACGCACCGCCCCATCCCCAGCCACGCCCCGACTGGCAAAAACAACGCCAAGAAGCACCCACCGACACCGCCACCGCCACCGCCGCCGCCACGCCACCGTGCTCGCCCATTTGTTTTATTTAAATAAAGCTGTCAGGGCGTTGGACAGGATGAGAGCGGAGTCTGGTGCGAGTCCCGGTGCCTCCTCTGTGACTGACAGCACCAGTGGGTGGGGACCAGGTAAAGAGATACTGCGAGCTGGCAGAGCTCTTTTTGTCCACACCCTTTCCCCCAAGGGCCATGTGCGTGCTCCAAATTAGTCCAATGGAGTAGTTTTTTATGTAATTTTTGCTTTGTGAATTTCGGATTTGCACAGCAAAGTTGCTGCCAGAGGGTGTACCAGTTCACTACAGCATTCATTTCCCATCGCTCTATGAATATTGCATTTAAAATTGTAAGTTCATTTTGGTATTAAGCAGCACTCTCTATCTCCGTTTCCTCATCTCTCGGTCTCAGTCTCAGTTTCAGTTGCAGTTTTATTGAAATCAAAGCCGGTAATCTTTCAGCAGAACAAGAAAACTGGAAGCACAAACACAGTGTCATGTATTTGGAGTACATAAAATATATAAACGTACATAGGGAGCAGCACATGAGCTGTACATACACTCGTGTGTATGTGAATATAGAATTTTGCTCCTTTGTTTGGCTTGGCCGCCTGCCCAAACATGAGTCAAACATCCGCCCTGGAGGAGTAGAGTGCGTGCGGATCTATAGGAAAAAAACTGTAAAAGCATGTATACAAAAAAAAAGAGAAAAACTTCCATCAATGCAAAGGACAACGACGCATTGAGGCTAAAAGGTCAGCGCCCGGACAGCAAATATTTATTTAAATAAGAGTCAAGTGAAAAACAACAAAAAATCATATCAAACTCGCAAGAGAAACAAAAAAAGAGGCAAAAATTATATATTAAAACTGTACTGAGAACTCTGGCCTGCCCTGGGGATTCGATTAAAGCATTTTTGCAAACGCAACGCGCACCTTTGGGCATTAATTTTTAATTTTCATTACAAAGGCCTCCAGCCAAAAAGAGGCTCACTTGCTGCTGGGCTGCTGGGTTGCCCGATGTCGTGGGAATGGCAATTATCTTGCGAAAAAAAACAGCAAAAGGCCTTCGCCTCGAGTGGGGTAAATAAATTAGTACAATTATATTGAATTGTCTGATTGATTTGTCTTCCATGCACGAGCCGATTTTCCCTTTTTGCTGGCCTAATTGGCATTTTCTCTGGCCGTTCCGCTTGCTGATGCTGCTGCTGACGCTTGGGGTGGTGGCCGCTGGCAATGTTCTGCATTAATTTATGTTTTTTCATAAGATGCCGGCTGCTGATGTAATAAACGCATAAAGGATATTAATGAGCTGCTGTTTGCTTATCCTCTCCCCATGCTACCCACTCTACCGCTCACACGCTCCGCCTCTTGTAAGATTTGCTTTTCTTTCAGCTGAAAAGGCAACTAATTGCTTACTTCCATAACACAGAGGAGGAGCGGGTGAAGGAGTAAAGAGAGCAAAACTTATTGCTCATGCTGCCAGGCACTGTTCTCGCATATTTCACAAATTGCGCATACGACATGTTAAACGTCTCGCACGCACATGCAAGCAAACACACGCTAACAGTCAGGCCAAAGGAAGTCACCGAAGAGCGCATTATCAGGCTATAGCTTTGGGAGGCAGGCAGGTTGCTGTTGTTATTGTACCGAGCACTCCATTCCGGGAGGTATCAGGATTTTGGTGTGGGAGTTGTAACAAGGAAAGGGAAGAAGAAGCCGCATCGAGATGTGTTTTATTAGGGCTCTTGATCGGTATCAATAGCAGACGATTTCGACATCTGCTGCTGAGGGTTACGAAGGGTAAACCTTCACATAATCATAGCCAAAGTCTCATATGACTTCACTTCTTCCGCTCGATAAAGAAGAGCATCTAATGCTTCGTTCTTCAGAATACTTCCTGCATGTTGATGTTTGCCTCTGCTGCTGCCTCTCGTGCTCTGGTTGCCTGCATGCCTTTGTCATAATTCAACTTTTATTTACACACACACACAAGCACAAGCACAAACACAGGCACGCACACAATGAAAGTGAAACCTTCCTTTTGAGTGGCGCTAAAAGTATGCCGCGTGGTGTAATAACACGCGTCGACGCCGAGGAGAAGTTGAATGTGAAGACGACGAGGACAGGGACAGGGCTGGAGCTGGGTCTGCTGCTGCTTCTGTGGCAGTGACAGCAGCGGTGCTTATGCTTGTCAGACGCATGCTTATGATATATCACACGGACATACACACACACACACACACACACACACACACAGGCAGAGTGAAAGGGATTGTTGTCGCGCTCTGCTTAAAGCCCTGAAATCGCAGCAGTCCTCCGCAGCATGGTATCCTCCGCCTTCGTGTCGCCTGATAAGAGACTGTCTGTTAAATTCGCACTACGTCTATCTGTCGCCTGCATGCGCTGCGCTGACTGACTGCAGCTGAATATATACACCACATAATATATATTATTTATATTTTATTTTGAAATTTATGCCAGCTGCGAGCATTTGCGCCATCCCGCTTACCCACTCCTTATCCGGAGAGTTATGCGTCTTTGACTTTATTGAGCATGAGAATTGCACAATGCATAAGGACAGGGGCCATGAGCCGTGGCCATGGAATTCCCATTCCCATTCCCATTTCCACTCCCATTCCCATTCCCGTTCTTACACTCAATCCCAGCAGCAGTCCCATCGCCAGTCCCAGTCGCATTCCCCGTTCCATTACCATATGGGAATGTTCTTTGGGTTTTTATGCGGCGTTAAATCTTGAGGAAATTGTGTCACATTATGATGAACATTTATGGCAAAGTTGAGCATTTTGCCCATAAATTTGTGAGCCTTGATGATGCCCCATCCTGAGTGGGTGTCTGGCAGTTTGGTTGGATGGATGGGTGCGGATGTGGCTATGGATGTGATATGCGTGAAGGCTCCGACATAACGATGATGGAGTGGCTGCAGTAATTTGACAAGACCTCAAATCTTCAGAGACGCTCGTGTCTGGGCCAGGTAATAGGTGGGCCGCCCATTTTGGGCAACACGAAACACCTGACCGAAGAAACCAATCAATAGTCAAATAAGAAAATCCCCCCCCCCCCCCCCCCCCCCCCCCCACCAAGAAAAAAAAAGAATAAAAGAACACCAC